>NW_020897737.1:13563971-13673535 GCF_003984885.1 Neopelma chrysocephalum
GAGGAGAGGAGAGGAGAGGAGAGGAGAGGAGAGGAGAGGAGAGATTGACTTCCCTAGTGGCAATACACAGAGTGAGAGTGCACCCTGCTCCTGTCTTCTGTTTTGCTTGAGAGGTGAATGACTCCACTGTGGGAAACCAGGATTATTCACCCAATCCTCTCTGCCATAAGAAAAATATGTGGGACTTCAGGGAAAAGCAAGATGCATTTTTCCTCAGCTTCAACATACCCCTGCCTTCGTCCAAGCAGATAGGAGCCACTCACAGACCTGGGCTCCCACACAGCTTCTCATTGCCAAGGTCAGCAGCCCTCAGGCTGAGAGCAAATCTTACCAAGAGATCCACAACAGCCTTGTCCAGCTCAGATGCCCCTACATACTTTAAATTTCTCAGTCAGGGTGATAGCCCCTGGTCAAATATTTTCTTTAGGGTCAGACATTCAAGTAAAACCACTGATGGCAACATCAAGAATTCAGAAAATTTGGAGACCTGTTGGGTGAACCAAGCCAAAATACTGATGCGGCTCACCATACCCTCAAGCAGAATGGAGGTAGATTGGGTGAACAGAGCTTGAAAAATCTACATTTCACTCCACTTCCTTGCAAGGAATGTCTAGTATAGACATGGGTGTGTGAACTGTAGGTGTCCACAGGTCAGAGATAAATCCCAATTTCCCCACGCCTAACTCAGGAAGATGACACAACTTCCCTCTTAGGAAACTGAAGAAACAAGGACACTCAGGTGTATTTCTCAATCCTAGCAGCTCTTTGGTGGTACCTAAAGAGCATCAGCTACAAATGTCTTTTCTCCCCAACTGAGAAAGCGGAAAGTAGGCTGGAACACTGCCCCATGGTGGGGTTTGTTCTTCTCTGCTGCATATCTGAGGATGGTCAAGAGTAACCTGGGAATGAAAACTGAGTTAGGGGGTTCCTGCCATCCAGTCCAATGTGGCCCAGCCACCACAGCCGTTCTCACTGGCCCCAGTCTGAAGCAGACACTCCCATTGACTGAAGCCAAGTGAAATGATGAAGGCAGAGGGAAGCCTGTCTCCCTTGGAGCAGAAGGAACAGGACAGAGGCATGACGATTCCCCAGCAGATGGCTTGTCCACGGAAACCAATGCTGGCTTAATGAGTTGTGCTGTGCACGCCTCCCAGAGGGGAGCAGCAGCAAGATAAAGATTTCAAAACTTAGCACTCAGGTCAGGATCTGAGCTGCTTAAAAACCAAGCAGTGCCTAGGAGGTCTGACACAGGCAGAAAGAACAGTTCAGAGTCCTGGTTGTCTTCATATTCTCTGCTTGGGCCATTTTACTCCATTTTGGAGGGAGCAGAGGCAGGAAGAATAGGAAGTGCTGTGATGTAGCTTGTTTAGCACCATGAAAGTTCCTCCAGACTGCAACCAAGCAATGTCTCTGATTCACAAAGTGCCTGCTGTGTTTTGCAAGAACACCCTGGTGCTTTCAGACCCGCTGGTGGGGCTGTGCTTTGATTAACAGTTCTGCATGGTCACATCTGCTGGGATTAACCTGGTCACTACAGTCACCTTTGGCATCCACAAAGGAGCAATCCTCTGCTGCCAGAGGTCTGTCTTCCAGCCTCCCTCTTGCTGACAGTCTGCGTCTCCTTCTGCTCCTGCCTTGCCTCGTACCTTATTTTTCGTCCCTGGGAGAGTGGCACCTGCCTCTGCAGATCCCTGTGAAGACCACATTCATCTTGCTTGTTATCTCTGGTGTGGCAAGGATGGCTCGCTTCTTCCTGCAGCTCCTGCTCCAGGTACTGCAGCGTCCATCAAAAGAGGTGCTGGTGTGTCCTGGCTGGTGGATCTGCATCCCCAGGTCAGCTCCAAGAGCCTGGAGAGTGTGACATCTACACAGCCAGACACACTGCTCCTTTCTGGGGGTCAGTGTCCTGCTGAGGTGAAGGTTGTAATTCCCAATATATTAGGGAAGCAGCATGGTCCAGTGGGGTGAAATGGGACTGGGAAGCAGGAGGTGTTGGTGTTCCTCTCCCCCAGACAGCTGGGGGATGTCAAGCACTCTTGTCCCTCCAGCAGCCCTGGCTCCTCTCAGCACCTGCAATTCGTGCTAAGGGACAGCTGAGCTGGAAGGAACAGGTCAAAACTCTGGTTACAATAACCTGGTTTTCCCTCCTTGGTCTGGGCCTCTTTTCTGAACCCTGCAGTTGGAAAATGCAGTTGCAATTGTGGCTGGAAAAGCTCAGCTGGATAAGCTATTAGTCCTTTCCTGGTGTGGTTAAAGACACTGTAATCCTAGTCTTGACAAATGGGGTTTGGGTTTTTAGGGGGGTTTTGTTTGGTTGTGGGTTTTTTGTTTTTGTTTGGTTTTTTTTTTTAGTTTGTAGGTTTTTGCTTGGTTGTTTTGGGGTTTTTTTTTAGGTTTTTAGGTTTTTTGCTGTTTAACTTGGCCTTTGTGTGCGTGAAATGTAGTGGAATGGATTACAGATGTGTGCAAAGATCTGTAAATAGCTGTTTCTTTCTTACAGCTGCGAGGGTATACTGTTTATCATGCTAAATGCATTCATTATTTCCTCCAGAATCAGCAATTGTCAAATATTTTAAAACAGATTATTTTTAAAAGTGAGGAAAAAAAATTCAAACAAGGTAACAGTTGGTGTTTTCTTTTTAAGATTTATGACTAACTAGTTGGGCATAAGCCAGGACCTGAGGAGAGTCTTCCACCCTTTAAAAATAATATCCCTGATTAAAATAATAATGCAAAGAAGCTACTTTTAAGAGCATGCTTTTCTACCATTTTACACTATCATAACCTTTCTACCTTACCTACACCCCCTCTGTAATGAATACAAGGAAATTCCTAGGAAATTGTTGTCACTCAGAAAAAAATATTAATAAACCACCAAATAAGATGTGTTACTGCTGGAAAGAAAGCATTCTCCTTCCAGGAAAAAATAGAGTTAAATTGATTAAACAAGTGATTCTCATTTAAGGAAAAGAAAAATGCATGATATTTTAGGGCAGTTCCTTGTAATGAAAGCATGTATTTGACTTCAGTCATTTGTTTTAATCTTTGACCATTTCTGTAAGATAATAATGACAGGAGTTTGGACTCACTTGTCCCACTGTGTCATGCCTGCTTACTCACTGTAGAAGAAATACAATTTTAAAATGAACTGAAATTGAATCAAATTTTTAAATGACAGTGTAAAAAATTACTTGCTATAATGTGCCCTTCAATGTAGTATGAATCTTTTCCAAATATTCTGTGTGTGCCGCCTCCTCCTCAATCTACATTCTTAAGAAGTACTGAGTGTTTGTAGAGCTTGGCATCATGTCCCACCAGGGATTGTGCTGCACCTCTTCTGCTTGTGTTTAAAAGAGGACCTTCCCCTCAGAGCCCATCCATGGGTTGTCACATCTCCAGGAAACAGGCAGCTCATGGCTCTTGTGCAGCCCCTCTTGGATTCCATCGTCTGGCCACAGCCCAGTGCCAGGGTGGCAGGTCTTGCTTAGCCCTTGTTTATACAACTTCATGTCTCTTATCTGATGGGGATTTTAACCAAGTGAGTTGGAGCTCTGCTAGTTTTTTGGGACGGGGCCCCGCAGTTTCCCAACAAATTCTGCTGGTGGTGTTTTGGCGCTGAAGATGTGCATTAATTACCCTTCACTGCCTGGAATTTTGGCTCCCTCATCTCGCCCATCTGGGCAGGATTACAATTGCTAACAAACTCGTAAAGATCCAAATCACACTTATCAAGCTCATACAACACTCTGTGAAAATACCATGAGTCTGCAGCATCCCTTGCATCAAGTTTGAACTGGGCTGAGCTGACAGAGCCCTGCAAAGAGGCTGCCAGCTTTGTCCCTATCCAGCTAAGCCTGGTGACCCCTTATTTGCACAAGCCTTATCAAGTCTACCTAAACTGCATGCAGATAGTTCCACTCATCTGGCCTGATCATTTGCCATCTGCCACGTGGAGCATGAAAAACGTCTTGGCCTCACGTCCCTTTTCGTAAGGAAAGTACCATACGGAGCAGATAAAGCAGAGCGTGCCATGGAGGCTTGGCAAATGTCTGGAGCCATCACTGCCTCTTCTAAGCTGGAAAGTCTCCACAGTCAGCCTAAGGACTGCACCTAATTGAAGGATCTCAGCAGTGAGGTAGTTCTGTATCAGACAGGCATTTTTTCGAGGTTGGTGGTTACCCACTCAGTTTTTGCCTCAAACCACCTAAATCCATCTGTTTTGTCTATCAGGGTCAGTAAAACCTATAGCATCATTTGTCTTAGCACAGGACTCCTGCACAAAAGCCCCCACAAGTGACCCCAGCACCAGGGAATGAAGGCCAGATGCTCCCAGAGCAGCACCTCCTGCAGACCTTCGGCTTTCTGCCATATCTGTGCAATGGGGCACATGTGGATGAGCCAGAGATGGGACTAAACCCAAATTCTACATTTAAACATACCCAAATTTTCTCTGGATGTGAGCAGCAGGGTCATCTGTAGGGAATGGGCCAGACACCCCATGGCTTGTGCTCTGATCCTCTGCCAAACCCAGACTCGTGCTCCTCAGGGCCCCTTGCAGATCCTCTCACCCTGGAAAAAAAAATCCCTCTCACTCCACTTCCAGACAGATAAAGATTTTCCATGTCCTGAGTCCCCTGACAGTTTAACCCCTTCTGTGCCTCAGCCAGTTATCACAGAATTATAGAATCAGAGAATGGTTTCTGTTGGAAAGCACCTTAAATATCATCCAGTTCCAACACCCCTACCATGAGCAGAGACATCTTCCACTAGATCAGGTTGCTCAAAGCCCTGTCCAACTTGGCCTTGGACACTTCCAGGGATGGGGCAGTCACAGGTACTTGGAGCAATGGGTTCCAGTACCTCTCTACTCTCTGAGTAAAGAATTTATTCCTGGCATCTAATCTAAGTCTCTTCTCTTTTAGTTTAAAACCGCTACACAGGAAAAGGGTGCAGGTGAACCAAACTGCAGGGGTTTGGTTTGTCAGGCTGCTCTTGCTGAAGCTGTGACAGCAAACCCAGGTTAAAAAAAAACCCCAAGTGCCCTCATTGTTCTGCTCCTTTGCTGTGTAGGGGGTATGTTGTGAAGGGCACCTGCCTCTTCTGGGGGGGGGGACACAAGCAAAAATCCACCTACATCTCCCTCCCTGCCAGCAGCGCTTGCTCACGCCCAGCGCACGCACGAGACCCCTCTGCCCTCACCATATGGGGTTTTACCATTTCCATAGCCTGCTGCACTCCACAGCTGCCTGCTTTGTCTCTCCTAA
This sequence comes from Neopelma chrysocephalum, assembly GCF_003984885.1. Lineage (NCBI taxonomy): Eukaryota > Metazoa > Chordata > Aves > Passeriformes > Pipridae > Neopelma > Neopelma chrysocephalum. The sequence goes on from NW_020897737.1 coordinate 13,569,236, forward strand.
GCCCAGCCTCAGTTTTGCATACAGATGAATATGTGTTACATCTTGTGCTGGACGTAAGCAGTCCCCAGAGGAAGCCAAGGCACCACGGAGCCAGATATCCGTCATGCCCGTCCCTGACACATCCACAGCGAGCTTTGGGGCTGTCATGTGCCTTGGCTGGATTGACTCCTCTCACCGTCACCAATTATCCTTTCCGTATGTGCACCTTCTGCCTTCATTATGCAAAGCCGTTCTGCTGCAGCTCCTCGCCAGCGCAGGGAACATCCGCTCTTATCTTTTGGCGCCTGTGAGACAGCAGGGATAATGGAGGGACAGCTTATCAAAACAGGTCAGGGGCCCAGAGGGGCTGCAGGGCAGTGATCTCGGAGCAGGCACCCAGCGTGGCTGCTTGCAGGTGTGCTCAGGTGCCACCTTCCACAGGTATTTTATAAACAGGGCACACCATCACATGTGCAGCAAATGCGCATTACAAAGCAGATAATTATGTGTACCAAACAGAGCCCTGCAGGGTGCAGCTGGCCAGGGAAGGATTTTCTCAGCACATCTAACAGAAACCCTTTTCTTTTTCCTTTTAGGGAGAGGAAGTGCATCTTCTGAAACTCCACTGAGCAGCCACTGACATCAGGTGTAAGGCACATCTCAGCCACACCAGCTGCACAAAAGGGGTTTGTGGTATGTTAATAGACCTTGTGAGACAACAGCCCCTTGACATTTCAGCTGCTGCTGAAATGCAGAGCTCCTGGAAATGCACATGATGAATAAAGACACTGAAAGACACCCTACAAGAGTCACGGTTCTGAAGGCACGTGGCTTTCCACCCAAGCACTTGACCAGATCCCCAGCTCAGGTGGCAGGAGCCAGCACACTGAAGTGTTTGTGTGGTGGTTGTATTTAGTTTTGCTTTCAGGAGCTGTGGTGCAGAGCTGCACCCTTGTGTTGGTAGTGCTGGAAGTGCCCCCAGCTGTATTTTCTTTAACTGGCACAGCTCAGGCACCCCATGACAAGCACCAACACTAGGAAGGTGCTCTGAGCTTGTGACCCTAAGCTGGGCCAGGCTTTCAAGCTATGAGCAACAGTTTCACTGTGCTTTGCTGAAAACAGAAGGGAGAGACTGCTTGGACCTTAGTGCCAAGCTAAGCTTTTCTGGCTGGACACTGGCAGGTCCTGCAGCAGCGTCATTTCACCTGCATGACAAGCACCCACATATCCAGTTCTGGGAGACAACACATAGAAGCTGGAGAGATGCTGGGCTGTTGGTCAGGAAAATCCTGTGCTAGGCAGTCCCTAGGGGCTGCTCTGCACTGAGCCCAGCTCTTCTCTGTGATGGGTGTTTGCATGCCAAGTGCCAGGTACCTTCCTTTGCACAGCAGGAGTGCTCAGCAGCAATGGAGATTCACTGTCTTTGAAAAATTCCACATCAAATAACAGGATAAAATTCCTGATGAAAAATCTTGAATTATTTAGAAAGGGCCTAGTGGTCATTTGGGCCCTGTGTGGTGTGGGCTTTTTGCTGGTGAGAACTCTGTTGTGTATGTGGACAGTCCACACGCTGAGAAAAGGAAAAGAAAATGTGATTGTAGAAGTGGAGATGACAGGTATCAAAAATGCATGAGCAAAGAAAAATATAATCTATTTAACAAGTGTCTGCCTTTCTGCAGTTGTGGTTTCCAGAGAACTTAATTAGCTGAAGGTTGAGCTCAATATTTTCTTAACTCACAGCCACCCAATGACTATGCTGTGGTTTTTCTGTGCTTTGATAAAATCATTGTGAAAGTTCATGCTGCTAATGAAGAGTCCTGCTTCTCTTTTTCTAGGTTTTCTTCCTCCTTCCTCTGTCTTTCTTTGGACTGATGAGTAGGAAAGTCTGGGGATCTGAAACTGGGTGTCTCTTTGCATCAATTGTTTCTGTGTTATCCAGACATGTTCACACAGGCAACTCTGATGCGTGTGCAACACTTAATGTCTGCATCAGGCTTCAGTTAGAGGGACTTGAAACAACTTCATGGAGATTGTGATCCAAGATTTAGTACTAAGAGCTCCTAAGCAGCGTGGTTATGTTGCCATATTTGGCGTCACATTGTGCCAAAGACAAACCTGCACTCAGCACATTCTCCCTCTCAGCACAGGCACAAGTCATGGGAGATCCTTCAGTCCTGTTCAGGCTGTGTATCAGTTTAGGACATTAAGTTGTCGAGCTGCTACAGCCTTTTTCCACTTGAGAACCATGGTATCAGTGTCTTTGATCCAGACACAAGGTAACTGATTCAAGAGCACATACGAGGGTAATTGACTGAATTGCCCACGTTCCTCTTCTGATGGTTTGTCTGTGCCTAATTGCACTGCAAACCTCTTGTCGTGGAAGAAGTGGTTGATTTTCAGATTACTGAAGCGTGCCTGCTATCAGCCCAAGCTGTACTGCAAGAGCAGCACTCTGGCTGTGACCGGGCTGAGATCTGACCTCAGCCAGACTCTCTTCAGCCCCTCCACTGAAGTGCCAGAGCTGGTGCTGGAGGTGAGTTGCTCTGCCTTACACCAGTGGAGAAAACAGGGGCTCACAGGATGGAGGAGAGGTGGGTTGAAATGCCTTCTGGGGGTGTACGTGCCCTCCTCTGCTGCTGACACAAGAGCGAGGGTGGTGGGTGCAGCTCAGCTGATGGCTCTGCTGGATGCGGCTGCAGCTGCAAAGGGGCAGCGCTTCACCAGCCCCATCCCCTGCCCACAGCTGCCCTCTCCTGGCTCCTCCTCTTGCATCGGCTCTGGCACTGACTTGACCCCTTGGAGAACCAGTTCAGCTCATGAAACCAGCAGAAATGAGACTTCTTTTCTCCTCTGGGTTCATTCGAATCCATTTGCGTGAGCTGTGGGAGGGCAGCAGGATGGGATACAGAAGGGAGCTGGCCCGTCCTTCCTGCTTCAACCATACCAGAAACCTTCACCCTTCAGATTTGTAAACTAGGCACCTCTGCCAGTGGCTAAACTTCACCAGGATGAGTCAGGTCCTGATTATGTAAAAAGGATTTATATGAATTTAAGATTTCACCTTTTGCCTCCATTTACAGATGTGGACAGAGCTTTGATACGACTCACATACGAGCATTACAGGTAACATTTAATAACTGTCCCCTTCTTGCTCTCTTGAATACACTTAGTGATATGTTTTCCTTCATTTCTCATATTTCCTAGTTTATTTTTTTTTATTTATCTGGATTCCTTGTCCTCCTTTCTATCCCCTTTCTTTCCCTGGCACACTACCTAACATTTTTGTGTCTGACTGATTGTGAAATCAGAGTAACAATACTGTGTACGTAAAAGAAATACTGGACATATTAACCTTTGGAGGTATATGAACTCACTGTCCCAATTCCCCACTGATATGTACTGAACTGGAAGAACTTTCAGCAGGGAAACAGGAGGATGGGACCACTGAACTCTCCAGCTGTGCAAAAGATTAAGGTAATAGTCATAATCACTGCTGTAGTCACTTGTTTCTTGTCTTAAAAGACTGTGTAAAACCTCCCAAATATGTCTGTGAGCACACTGAGATTTCTACCCACATTAATAACCAAAATTTTGGTTTGTTCTTGCAACTAATAAAATAATTAGCGGCAGTCATGTAAAAGGAGAGAGAAATATGCTAATTAATTCTGGCTCACAAATGAAAACCAGAAAAAACCCCTAACCCACAAAGCTAGAGCATGAAGGCTGTTCTGTTTAGTTCCCTCCCAACCCAATTTGGTTGGGGGCAGCAGAGGAGCATCCAGATCTCCCAGTGATGACCCTCCTGCCTTTAATGGTCAATGTGTCACCATCCAGGGATATCATCTGGTAGTGCAAAACCTAACAGAACACTAAGAAACAATCCAGAAAGCATTTGCACACAGATCAGGCGTCCACGGAGATTTGGAAAAAGCTGTGCTGGAGCTTTCTTCTTGGCAGCACAGCCAGGCCTCATGATCCCTATTAGCAGGCTACAGCTAGGGGATAGAACATTTAAATGCTCATCAGTGGGGAAGGATATAGCATTTTGTTGATTACGTAGCTGGAACAGAAGAGCCTCCAGATATTCATTCATTCTTTTTCTTTTTTTTTTTCTCTTTCTAATGACTTAGCTGGGAACTTGGAGAAGGCACAAGGCTGCTTTTCCCTCTGACCTGTGCTTGTCTCCTGGGGAGAGGGGAGCAATGGCCTATTGTTCAGGGGCTATTCTCGGCATCTGGAGACCAAAGCCAGCTTCCCTGCCTGTGATTGCAACCAGCCGGTTGGCAATTCCAGCGGCGTCACAGTCCCGGCTGCTGGAAAAAAGGAAAAGCTCTGTCCACCTTCCCAGCCACGTGCTCCTTTCCTTTCCCTCGTGCCAGCAACAGCACTGACACAGCCTTTGGCCAGCTGAGGCACAGAACCAGTCCAGCAACCTGTTTTGGAAAGCCAGCCCTCATCTCCCCAGAAAACATTGGTTTTCAATGAGATCAGGTGCCTGAAGGCAAGGCTGCATTTTTCTGCAGCATTTCAGACTTGGATCAGCACAAACTCTTTGAGTTTTTTCCTGCATGCTTTAGAGATGGTGAAACTCCCCTTTTTTATGAGGTTCTTCTTTAGGCCAGGAAGAGATGACAGCACAAAGTCAGGCACTGGGCTGTATCCGTGTGGACAGTCACAACTCTGAGAGACAGAAGCTTGGATAGTCAATAGATGCACTCTTTAGGCATGTGGTCTTCAGCCCACTCAAAGGGCTTCTAAGCACAAATCTGATGCCCAGAATCATGACAGGTACTTAAAAGTTATGAACTTTTTAAAAGTGCATACTTCTGAGTTGATTTTATTTGCCTTCAGATGTCACATCATCGGGTTTTTCAAGCTTTTCTCTGCCATCAGCCTTTCTTTCCTGACAATTTTTATTTTTCTTTTTTTTAAGTAGACGCAATGGAGATCCACACTTAAAATACCCCAACAAGTGGAATTTGGAGAAAGCCACCAGCTGTGAGGAGACCTGTGCTTGCATTGCCATTGTTGCCCTGGGTCCGTGTGGGATGGCAGGGCAGGTGCTGGGAGGACAGCGCTGGTCAGACAACTCGCAGACTTTTTTCTTGCAAGCACGTGGAATATCACACGTTGCTTGTGGAATTGGCAAGGAAGGGTGCTTAAAACTTGTTAGCTGGAGTGTTTGTGCCAGGAGTGTTGGGTTTTATGGGAGATTAGACACCGCTTGACACAGCAGGTCCTCTTGCCAGATCCCTGGTGCAAAGGCAATTAAATGAGCCAAATAACCACATCCATCTCAGCATGTCCATGCATGTGCAAACAATTACTCTGTGGGACTGTTATTAAGAAAAATTAAATTTTAAGCCAGTATCAGGCCAGGAAATCTTAAAGGAAACTAATTTTCTAGGAACCATCTAGTGGGCACAGCCTGGGTAGCCCTGGAAAGGTTTATAAATCTGTTCTTAAAGTCCCTAATCCTGTTTATCTGCTACTGTACTTATTTTAAAAACCCAGAACTTCTGAGAAATTGAGGAATTCAAAGCCCCAGGGACTCCTGTAAGTCCTTTGGACTTGCAAGGACTTGGGCATGTTTTTCCAGTCAAGGCTGTCATTGGTCGCTTAGGACTTCATCATTAGTTCACTTTTCAGCTCAAGTAAGACTGATTTCTTGCTCTGCCTCAGCAGCAAATCCAGTTTCTACCATTCTACACTAAATCTGCTTATCTGTTTTCAAGGAGATGAAGAATGGCAAAACCTTACAAATAAAACAAAACACCCTTTTTTCCCCTAAAACAAACTGATGTTGGGCTTTCCCTAGCTGCTGCCTGGGATCATGATAAAGACAATGAGACTGTGTGAGCCCTTGCTGTGATCTGGTCTGCAGTGTCTGTAGAAGTGAGGATTGCCCTGGAGTATCTGAGAGAGCTCCTGTGGTGGAGGTGGTGCATGTTTGGACATCTCAGTGGGAACCAGCACAGGAAGAGGAAGGACAGGGAGGGAGAGTTGAAGATGCTGGAGATGTCTTCCCAGCCCTGGCAGTCTGACAGAGTCATCAAAAGGACATTTGCTGTCAGCTGCAGAATCACCACTCAAAAATGCTTAAAAAAAAAAAGTGCCTGTGGGAGAGAAAGAAACAAACACAAGTGAGTTCATGTCTTGGTTAGGTACAGTGACTCCACAGGGAATGAGCAAGAGGAGGAAGAGGATGCTTAAGGAGGATGATGGTGATGATGAAACAGGGCCAGCACCAAACTGGAATTTTGTGCCTTAGTCCCAGCTCTGCTGCTCAGACCATTGAGTGGCTTTCAACAAGCCCTTCTGGGCTGGGGGGTCTCCACTTCTCCATGCCAAATGACAAAACCGACCTCCTCTCTGCAGACCTTTTGAGATCTGCTGCTGCAAAGTGCAAGGTACCTTTTCTCCTCTACGTGATAAATGTTCCTTTAAAGTCTCCTCGCACTGTTCAGATGATTCCCACTCCTAATGGTGACAGCTGGGTCATTGATGTAAGAGGCCATCCATCAGGATGACCCACTGAAAGGTGGGTCAGCATCTCCAGTTGTAGCTGCCAAAAGAAGCACTCCAGAATTGCCTTTGAAATATTGTGTTTTTAAGTGGATAAGGAGGGATTGGAATGTCCTCATCCAGCCTTTATTATTTGGCTGCTTTTGAATGATCCTTTTCAAAAAGAGGTCAGGTAGCTATGGGGAAAGAAAAAAAAAAGAGACAGTAACAGGCCTTAATGCTCCTTTATGCATTTTATAGATTTAATATAAAAATAGTTATAACAAAAACACAAATCCCATGGTCTGCCTTCCCATTTGCACAGACTATAATGAGTTGACATTTGAATGAGCCTGGAAAATCATATTTAATAACTCCTCAGAGGCCCCAGAGTGGGAAAACATATTATTGCTGCCCGATTTGGAAGTTATTGTTTTTTAAGGACATTTTCAGAGTAGCACACCTCTTTCAGGCTGAAAACCTGCATCTTCTGAACAAATGAGGCTTAAATTCCTCACTCATGATGCCTGTGTGACTGTGTGCACTGTCCCATATTTTGAAGGTCCTGTGGGCTGTCAAGGACAGGGAACTGCTCCTGAAGCTCTGCTTCATATTGGTTTTCAGAGGTGAAAAAACGAGGTGAAATCCATTGATCTTTGCTTTCTGCTCACATCAATAACTGCCCTATAAGGGAGAGAGGATGGACCAGGAGAAACACACACTGGATTAAACAGCAAGAGACTTCAGGAGAGAATAAACTCCATGCTGGTGAAGAAGCAGAGGTTTCTGCAGTTTGCCTGAGCTTACTGCTCACCTTGTTTCAGCAGGGAGTTTGCTAGAACTTCTGCCATCATTAACAGTGTGTTCACATGTGCCTGCTTGGATATTAATTTTTAAAAGCAAGCCTGTAACCTTCTTGGGCTTCCAAGGAGACTAGGTGACATCTCCTGTCAAACTGATGGGTGACAGCTGGCTCTGGTGTGTGTCTATGCTCTGGCCAGGCAGCAGCTGAGTCCAGCTTATATCAAGTGCCAAGTTTTTTAATCTGTTTCCAAAAGGAAAAAAAAGGTTTTTACTGATCAATTTGTCTCCATCTCTCCTTCAATTCATTGACCAAGTTCAATCAGACTTTTCAGAAGTACAGGGCATCTCTCAAAGGAATGAAGCTCCTGCAAGCCTTAGGAAGGTCTGTGGCTGTGTGGACAAGAGATGTCCTCAAAGCAGTGCCAGGGCAATGTGAAGCAAAGGTGGCAATGCTGATGTAGGTGCCATTTAGCATCCGAATCTCACTGATTTGTTGCTCAGAAAAGAACACCTGCCTTGCACTAGGTACAGGTACTTAGAGTGGGGATAATGCTAAGGATGAACTGTGATTATTTTGGTAGGAGGTGTGAAATTATACAACAAAATTCATAGGAATTCAGCCTTCATTATCTCCGTTGCCTATAAACAACCTGAATTTTGGAAATACATCTCTCAGCTTCAACAGAAGTTTCCCAGGACTGAGGCATTAAGAAAAACAGATTCCTTATTTTAAGATACCAAATGCAGTTTTAAAGCCCGAGTTTTAGGCATCTGCACATGAAAGAAAATGTTAGCAAGGCCCTAAGTGTAGTAATGAGGAACCAGCTTGTACAAAACAAGAACTTCCATGAAGAAAAAAATTATCAGTTTAAGCTCAGATAAAAAATTCTCCTCTTGCCTGTCTGCAGGGGGATTATTGAAATTCCAGTTGAGGGGCTGGTCCCTCTGACAGAGAGAAACTGCATATGGATTTTGGTGGGAATATTAGCACTGCATGACAAAGCACCAGCTATTGATGAGCGCATGAGGCTGTGTGACAAAGCACCAACTTGTCTGATCCCTGAGTCTGCCAATTAACAAACGAGTCACAGGACTGGGATCTGGAGTATGGGCACGCTGCAGTGGCCTAAAGCAGCAAGTCACAGCACTGACTAACACGTATGTGTGCGTACAGGAGGTGAGTGTTGCTGCTTCGGGGTGACACGGATCCGTGCATCCGCGCAAACACTCATTGTGTACACGGGCACCGAGTACTGGGGGATTAAAATTTCATTAGCTATTGCAGAGCTCCAGGATGACAATCCCAGGATGGCAAGCACAGAGATCTGCAAATAAGGCTACGCACTGGGGTTTGTGTCTTCCAAGTGGAGAGCAGTTTGTGTGATTCAAAAAAAATAAAGCAGGGAGCTGACACGCTCATTTTAGCATTTGTAGTAATGTCTGAACAGGGAAGTGTTCCTGAAATGCATTTTACAGTAAAGTGTCTCCATTCTGTGCATTTGCAGAAGTCCTGAAAGAAATCCAGTTTAGCAGTCAAATATCCAGCTCTACCTACTCACAGGGTGAATTTTAGGCTTCCTTTAAACATCTCTTTCTCTGTATCTACATGGGAAATTAGATGGTGATGACTATTCCTGCCCCCTTTCTGTAGGGAAACATCCCCCAAAAGGCCAAGCTGTGACCTCTTCCATTTGCCTACCATTCCAGCTTCCCCAGCACCCAAAGTGGAGGCAAGTGCTGGCTGGATGGGGGGTGGATCTTGCTTCTCCCTCCTTCCCTCTGGGTCCCCTCCCTGGACAGGCAGGCTCAGCTTTGCCTGTCAATGTGCGCTGTGGCCAGGGAGGGAATGGATTCCCTGGAAGGGCAACTGAGCCACTCTGAGGGGGTACTGCTGGGGGCTACTCTTCTTCTTCCCAGGAGCCTCCATGGGAAGTGAGAGCCCATGGTTTGTAAACTCAGCTTCGGAAAATGGATAAATGCTTTTGAGGAAATGTTGGATTGGCACCCTGAGCCCTTCCGGCACAGTGCCAAGAATAGGGAAGAGGCAGTGAAACTGCCCTGTGGGGGAGGAGAGAAAGGTGCTCTGAAGGCCATGGTGGCTTCACACTCCTTTATGGATCCTTGGATCATGGGGAAAGGCATCTTCTTTTAAGGGGCTTCATCTGGAGACGGTTTTGCTCCAGGGTAGAAACGCATTTGTAGACGCTGATATCAGACAGAGCTATGAAATTGCAATGGCCCATCCTTCCCCTCCTCCCTGAGATTTCTGAAACATCTCTCTTCACAGGGGTTGTACATTTGTATGTAATTATTTCTTTTTCTGTGTATTGATCCTTTTCTCCTTCCCCTGAATGCACCATAATTATATTTTCCTTCGATGAGTGTAAGGAGCGAACTGTCACTGGTACACAATGGCTCGACTTTATCAAAACAGGGAAAGAAAGAGCCCCTGTTTTGGGGGAGAGCTGACAATTGCAGGTTCTGATTCATACCTGTGCAACCGCTACTCTGTAATCAGGCAGTGATTAGTCACCCACAGCCAATTACCAAGCTCAGCTTCCTAAAGCAATTTGTCTCTTGGGAACTTTACAAATCCCGGTTAACTCTGTAGGGAAAAATCCACTGGCCCGGGAGCAGGGCAGAGAATTAGGGGAGATGGTGGCACAGCTTTGCAGGAGCTGGTACCTCCTTGCCCTGACAACTCCTCGCCCTCTGCAGTGCGACCACCCTCCCTTTCTCCATGGAGCTGCTCCTCACTTTTCTCAAACACACTGCTTTCCCTCACCTAGCATATCCCAAGTTTTATGAAAGGCTTCATCACTTTGCTCAACCACAGAGTGCCCACAGCCCCCTCACCCCCCCACCTTGGTGACAAGGGGTGCACAGTGCCACCGTCACTGCAGAAGAACGAGTGACTTCAGACGGTGCCAGTGGTGAGCAGAGCTCCGTGAGTCACTGGCAGATTTTCCTCAACAAGCTCGCAGTGCGGCTCTCCAGAGTTACCTGCAGCCTTTGAAAATCATGAGCTAAAATGTTTTCGTAGGGAATGGTCAATGGAGCCCCTGCTTTTATCTCCTGCTGATGTCAGGAGATGCCCTGTGCTACCCTCAGGTTAAGGTGGGCTTTTTGCAGGGGTCAGAGTCTCAGAGAATCCCCAAACACCACAGGCATGACGAAAGCTGCTACCTGCTGGGAGGTTATTCTTTCCCAAGTGGAAATGAGCTGTGTTTGCTAGAAGCACTCTTACACTGGTGTAACTGTGAAGGAGCAGCAGCTGCTGTTTTAAGCACACCAGCAAGTATGAAGTGCCAGAATATTTCTGGATAGATTAACTACCAGTGTCTTCTTTCCTGCCAAGGCTATGCTGGTTTGAAGAGCAGTGGAAAAGCAGCTGCTGAAGCTAGAGTTTACAAAACAGCGTGGCCAGAAGGAGACAAGGACCCTGGATAGGGCACAGGGTGATCTGGGCTGTGCCTGCATTCTTGGAGGTCTGAAGGAGGGAAGTCCCAGGCGAACCTGAGCCCTTGTGTGGCGGGGGATGGGGATGGGGCTGCACAAAGGGGCACGTGCAAAAGGAAACTAAGTCCCTGATGTTGGAGACAGCCCCTCCCCTCCAAATGGGCAGGGTGCAGGCAGCCGGCTGTGTGTGCCTCCCGGCAGCCCTCACTCTGCCAGAGTGTGCTTTGGGGTAAGACTGTAATTTCTAACCTAAACAATTACTTATTTTCCTTTGCAGGTCCCTCTCTTGCCACTGTGTCTAGAGAGCCTGAATTCTTGTGGCAGGTTCCCTGCGCACTCTTGGTTTCCATCCCATCCATGACTGGTGCCAGCTGAGTCTGACAGCCTTGCTGAAGCACACCAGGAAAACATAAGGGATGTTAGGAAACCTAGTGCAAGTTTACCAGGCCAAAGAACTGGGAAAAAGGGAGGGTCCTCTAGTAAAACAAGGCACTAGCTGTGTCTGCTTCCCCTTTGTTAATCTCATCAACATACAGTGCCATTCACAATTTTTACCTGCTACTTCTTTTCCCCTTTGCAACAGAAAACAAGAACAAAAGTAGTTTATTCTCTCATGTGTTACATATTTTAAGCACCTCTGTCCCTGAGGCCCCCAGTCCCAAGGTACTGTTTCCCTGCATTATTTGTTGCTCCATACTAATCCAATAGACCTCAACTCCCATATATTACCATACTGCGTGGAGGAGGCTAAGTTTAGCTCTGGTGTATTTTAGTCATCTATCAAGATAAAACTTGGACTGCGAGGAGACTCTGGCGTGCTCCTCAGTCCTGAACGTGGACAGTGACACAAGCATTTCCTCTCCTTACTCTGTCTCCGAATAAATCTCTTCAGTACTATTAAGTTCACATAAAGTTCCTCGGTGTGTGCTCCAGGGAGCTGCTAGAGCACAGTGCATGCTTGGAAACGAGCCCCGTGACTTCATGGCTCTCAACCTTGACCTACAATGTTCTCTCCTCCTTCAGCAGCTCAGGTTTTGGCCAATTCACTTAGGGTGTTAAAAAACTGGTTGTGTTAAAGATCCACAAAACGATGCCTACACCCCCCTCCCCGGGCCTTTGTTGAGTAGAGATGAGAATTGCTTTTTCGGGGAGAATAAAATAAACAAGTTGGAAAATACAGTTTGAAGAATCTTCTGTGAATTTATTTTTTTCCTCCAAAATAGGCCACCTTTTAAAGGGTTAAGAAGAGTAACATGATTCAACAAATGAAATGTCCTATTTTGGATGCAGTGAAGCATTTTGCAATAACTCCAAATGCAGTTTTTTCATTTTTTGTATGTGACTGGAAAAGCAAATCCAGTTTGACCTCAATTTCCTCATTTTCCCTCTTCTCTGTTGTAGTAACCAGAGTTAAAAACCAGTTATTCACTTCTTATCCCTTCTCATAGCCATTCATGGGAATATTTTACATTTCTTTACATGGACTGTTTCTTCTTTAAGTTGTTTAGTGGTGTCTCTGGGCAGGTTGAAACCTCTGTAAATATGGGTTGTTCCTTCTCCTGCTTCCTCTTACTGTTTTTTAACTCTGACACTGCACAATATCAATGAACACAGTCCGCTGAAAGAATGAGTCCATCCAGTAAATAATAAAGGAGGAAAATCTCTTTTAACCCTCATGGGAGAGTTTTCTCAGACCTCTCTTGTGTGCTTATGCTGACTTACCCTGCACTTATCTTCTCTGCAGGGAGGTGGGAGATCCCAACTGGTCCAGGTAATGTCCAGGAGCTGAAGGAGAAACTCCCTTCCCACATATTCCGGGTCTTCCTTTGTCTTGACAATTAGTTAATGAGAAATTCATGTTTCAAATTAGATATTAGAAAAAGAATTTCATTAAAAGAGTGGTTATAGGCATTGAAATAACTTGCCCGGGGAGTTGGTGGGGTCACTATCTCTGGAAGTATTCGAGAGGCATCTGCATGTGGCACTTGGGTACATGGTTTAGGGGTGATTATTCTGGTGCTGAATTGATTGTGGGACTGGATGATCTTGAAGGCCTCTTCCAACACTGATGATTCTGGGATTCAGTGCTTCTGGGGTTGCCCCAACCCAGGTGCAGCACTGTGAACTTGGCCTTGCTGAACCTCATGAGGTTCTCATGGTCCCACTTCTCGAGATTGTCCATATCCCTCTGGATGGCTCCATCCTTTATTATTTCACCTGCCTGGCTCAGCCTCCTGTCACCTGCCAACGAGCTGAGGGTGAGCTCCATCCCACTGTCTGTGTCACTGGTAAAGACATTCCAGAGCCCTGGTCCCAAGGCCGAGCCCTGAGGGACACCCCTCATCCTCGGCCTCCCCCTGGACAAGGGGCCACTGGCCACAACTCTCTGGCTGCATCCCTGCATCCAATTGCTGCCAAACAAATGATACAGCTTCCTCTTTTTTCAAGGTCCACTTAAGCAAAATTCCTAAAAATATGTCCCCCTGGGTGAGGAATTGGGCAGTTCCAGCCTCAGTCACCACAGGGGCACCTGCCAGGTTTGGGCTGGGCAGTGTTGGACACCCGTGAGATTGTGGATGTGCAAGAGAAATGAGGCAAGAATAAAGTCAGGATTTTTTTACAGTTTCCCTGTGTGCTGTCCCATTCCAGAAGATAGAATATTACATATTACATTAATATTCATATCAATTTTATAATACATAATATAATGTTATATAATGTAGAGTAATTTAATATATTAATATTTAAATGAAACTAATATAATATGAACTATGAGAAAATATACAATATTGTTAATAAATAATAAGGTAATTAATATATTGAATTAATAAGATGATCCTGTATATTGTAGCCAATGAACATTAATGCCTTTGTTTGCTAAAATGTATAAATAGTGAAAAGTTTTGGTAGTCGTTGTCCTGGCCCTGTGAATTTGCCACCCATCACCTCTTTCTGTGCAGAACTGAAATAAATGAATAAAATACCTCAAGTTTGTGTGTGGGGATTGGCTTCTTGCACTCTGGGTGCAAGAACCTGTTTTGGGACAGTAGCTTTGCCATGGACACATCAATAAAAGATGCTGGTTTTCCAGCCATGCTCGCCTGTGCCTGGTCCATCTCGGGAGCAAAACGGGAGCAGGAGAACCACCAGAGATGGGAAACTCGATGGCTGCACCGTCGCTGTGGCCAAGACAGTCACCAATGGCCACTTCACCCACGAGAGCCTCTCTGGGAACAAGCAACAAATCCCAGAGGGTACCTCTGCCAGTCGGCTCCCTGAGCCCCTGTACCAAGAAGTTGTTGCCCAGGTGTTTTAGGGATCTCCTGGACCTGTTTGTATGAGCTGTGTGGTGTTCCCAGTTAACACCCAACCAGGTGAATTCCCCCACAAGGACAAGGGTGTTGATTTGGAGGTGTCCCTTGCTTCTGTAAAGAATAATTCCTCCATGTTGTTGTCCTGGCTGGATGCCCAAGAGCAGCCTCCCACAGTGACAGCCCCTTCAATTCTTTGTCTCTCAGTCCTTACCCAGAGGCTCTCAGGTGGCATCACCCACTGCAGCTCTGGACATTCCAATCTCTCCATTACATCCAACACTCACAGCAGTGCCCTGCACACACATCTCCTCACACAAGTGCTGCTCTTGCCCCTGTGCCCTGCACACTCACATCCCATCTGCACAAGCAGCACACTCACAACAGGGCCCTGCACACACGTCCTGCTCACACAAGCACTGGGTTCTTGCCATGCCCCACAAGCAATGCCCACCTGGGAGAGAGGTTGTCATGACTGATTAATGTTTCAAAAGGGCCTCATAAATCAATGATCTCTCCACTGTAGTATAATTCACTGCTACTGCTCTCTTCCCCTGCTTGGCCTTTGAATCCCCTCACAGGCAGTCACTGCTCTCGGTCTGCAATAGAGACATAACTGAATGTACAGAAAAAGAAACAGAGGAACATTAAACTACATGGGTGTTGAGTGGAAAAGTTTAGTATCCATTTCCTACTCCATCAAAAAGCATTTTATTGAAAAAAATCAGTATTGGTATTTTTATTTTATTTATTGTTGGTTTATTGATGCTTTGTTGATATCTATATATAGTAGCAGAAGTGTATTAAATAATATTTACATTATTTATTTCTATTAGTAGCATATATAAATATAATACATTTTATTTTTTCAGACAGATCAACCTAAGTACCACGTACGTGTCATACATTTGATATAAGGCTGAAGTTTCTGGGTTTAGTTACCAGTCTTGGCGATACCTTTACTATGTCTCTGGAGGCACAGAATCAATTTTCTGTCTCTGAGAGTGTTCCAGCCTGGAGCACTGGGTGGGAAACCTCTTGGAGCTTTCCCCCTCAGACTGGTTTGGCTGTGATACTCGTCACAGGCACTGAGATCTTTGCAGTGTGGGTGTGTGACAAATGTGAGCTGGGTCCTGCCAGTGGCTGGGTTTGGTGTGGGCTGTGCAGCTGCCGGCGGGAAACGCTCTGCAGACCCTCCCCATGTGATGGCAGGAAGGGCTGTGGTGGCAGAGGTCCCTTCCAATTTAAATTATTCTTTGACACTTAGCTCAAAACAAACAATTTTTGACACCAGTTATTCTGCCTTGGCTTTTCGCTATCAGCCAGCCTCAGAAGTAATGTACTGCCCTGTGGGCTGTAGGGTGACTTGGAAGAGCTCTCACTCCTGGAGCAGAATAAGGGCAGCAAGCCGAGGGAGACTTGGCAGGGTGCTTGAGGCTTTCATGATCTAATTGAAAGGAAGGTGAATTTTCTCTGACTTGACCCTGATTGAAATCCTCCACTCTCTCACGCTGAAGTTTACAACCTCTTCTTCTACTCCCAGTGTAGAGTTCCACCTCCGTTAGAGCCAGAGCTGGTGTGACTCATCCTGGAGGGCACTGCTTTGCCTGGTCCTTCGCCTGAGCTGTTGCCCTGCTGTGAGAAATCTGCCATAAGAGAAAGCTGGAAACAGACTTAACCTCATTTTGGATTGTCCACTGCCATCCAGGAGCGGTGAGAATTGGAAATCCTTTTATTCCCTTTAAAGTGAATTTTACTGCCTGCCCATGGAAACATGGGGTGCAACTGAGAAAGACGCTGCTTTTGTGCAAAAAGTGCCACGAGGATTAAAGTGCACCAGGTACAATGTGCGTGGATGAGTCAGGAGATCCTGGCTTCAAATGTGAGCTCTTCAAAGTGGCATCTGCCTTTTTTGGTGAGCCTCACACGGACCTTTCATTTGAAGAATGCAGAACCATAACAAAAGTCTGAACAGCTCTGATGTGTGAACTGAGGCTGCAAAGCAGCGCTCCCCAGGGGTTTCTTTCTGCCCCAGGTGGACAAAATACTGCTGCCTGTCTTTCTTGTTCTTGGAGAATGGAGATGGGGCACGTGGCTGCCCATCCCAGGGGTTTGCTGCTTCCACCAGCCAGGAGTGCTGCCAGCTCTGCCCCAGAGCTTCCTGTCAAGGCAGAAATTTCCTGCTCATTAAAAAGAGACAAAGGACAATTAGGTTGCAAATAAAATGTGTTATCTCCTCTTGGAAGGCCTGTCAATCCACCAGGCCATCACTTTCTCTAGGCTTAGAGAAGGTGCCATGCCAAGCTTTCAGATCTGTGTTAGTTCACAGAATCATAGAATAGTTTGGGTGGGAAAGGACCTTAGAGATCATGGCAGGGACACCTTCCACTATACCAGGTAGCTCAAAGTCACATCCAATCTGGCCTTAAGCACCTCCAGGGATGGAACATGCACAGCTTACAGCAAGACTGATCAGCACCTGAATGGGAAGATCTATCCCCAGATCAGGGGTCTGCCCCTCAGTGTCTGCTCCATGCCACACAGGCTTTAAGCTTGGCCTGGAGCCCTCAAACACTGTGTTTGTAAATAGTTTTGGTATTAACCCAGCATCTCTACACCCTGCACTACACTATTCTCCTCCAGACTCAGCAGAACAGTGCTCTCTCTGGTACCACTGCTTCACTGAACACAGCCCTATTTGTGGCTTAAACCCAGCCTCTTTGGTGAACTGACAACTTCAATCCACATGTTGCACTCTGCTTATCTGGAAACTGACTTCTGATAAACCATGACCTGATCGCCCACCATCCTCATCCTCGGCAGAAGTGCAGAGTCAATGCAACACTTCACCCAGGCAGTTACCCAACATGCTAAAGCTCTTCTGCTTGAGTTAATCCTCAGTGTCAGATGCAGTGGAGACAACAAGGAGGCCCTCAAAGCCCCTCTCCTCCCTTCCTCCCTCCCTCCTTCCCCCCAGGCAGTGGGACCTGGACTGTGCTCAGCTGGTAGGAGCTGAGGCAGCACCAGGGGTTGCTGGTGTTTTACTCTCCTGCCCACATAAGGCACCCATTTCTAAGCCTAAAAGCAGAAGACAGTTTTACAGTAAGAGTCAAAAGTCTTGGTTTTGCTGAACTCAACGTACAATAAACCACCGTGAATTTGGATAGTATCTTCAGGGTTTATTTCTGCTTTTTTTTTAACTTTTAGGAAACCTTCAGACCCTAGAATGCAAATCAGCATCTGCAATTAGCAAATGCTTTTCAGGTATTTGCTCCTCTCCAGGAATAAGGGTTTTCCCAAAAACTGTCAAATACATTTCAGCAGTTTTTCTAGAGTTTTTAAAACAGCATTTATACACTGAAGTTGGGTGTATGTTAGGTCCTGCCGATTTTAGCCTGTCCAGCCCGTTCTCTGCTGTCACATTGTTATGGAGATCTGGCAAAACATTTTGATTCAAAGTTGTGTATCCAGTCACAGATATCTTCCCTTTCACCCCCCTCTTGTGGAGAAACAAATGAGAGGGAAGATTTGCAAGGAGAGGCAGAAAAAATACCAGCTCAAAATAAGAGAAATTTGTGTCCTTTGGTAGCGTGGGTGAGGACAGGGAAGGGATGGGGAATGAAAGAAATATGGAAACACCTGCTCACTGCATTTTAGGGAGGAGAGGTGGGAAGGGACATTCTCGAGGAGGGTTCCACAGCCAGCAGCAAGGAGAGGACTGGAAACAGCTTCTCTGTGTGGGAAGCATCGTGCTGTGGATGTGGAGGGATGCACGTGAGCACCTGCCCAAAGGATCTTCACTGGCAGGGGATCAACACAGGGAGCCAGAACCACCAGCAAGGGCGACCCTGCCAGGCACAGCTTAGCCATGACTGGACAACTGCTGCAAGGAGCCAGAGGGCCAGGGGGACCTGTGTCCTGGGTCAGACCCACAGGCTACACAAGGTCTTGTACTTGCCCTTGTGCTGCTCCCAACTGGGACAGGTCCCAGCCCTGTGCCTCTCCTATACCCTACCTCCTGTGTACCCTGAAATCACCTCAGCCCAGGAGAAGAACCTGCCTGCCTCCTGTCCCTGCATGATCACCAGAGGATTGCTGTTTGCAGTAGTATGGCTGCCCACACATGGAAATGGGTCACTGCTTCACCCTTCTGAGCAGCACCTTCTGAGCACCCTCCTGAGCAGCACCTTCCCAGTCTGATGCCCATACTGGTATCACCCTTCTTCTTCCTCCCTTGCTTTGCTGCCTCTCCTCCTTAGCAGCCTCTTTGCAACATGCCTGTAAGCTATTTCCAAATCCTTCGTCCGGAGCTGGCAGCAGAGCCACAAACCATGGCACTCATTTGCTCCCAATCCCTGTCCATTCACAGGCAGGGGCTTATCCAATGCAGCCATCCATCAGCTGGAACTGCATGAGCCTGCAAGGAAAACACGGGTGCTGAGTGGATGCTTGGTGCTACCCACTGCTATTTCAGAGGGTGGGCTTCCAGTATTTCTACGCGTTGTGAGGAGGATGAGGAAGAGCTCTGCAGTGCTTCTTTGGTGCCAGAGTGGTTGTCTCCATCCTGTGTGGCTGCCTGCCCTCAGAAATGCAGGGACTTGGCTATTTGATGTCATTAATTGCATGGGCGAAGCTCTTAGCAACGCTCTGAGCCATTTGTAACACTCAAAGATGACAATATATATGTAATTGCTGCAGCATGCCAGACATGGAGATCTGGTCCTGTAGTGCTCCCTCCATCCAAAGCAGATTTCCATTAGTCACTCCTCAGGTGGCATTAGAAGTGACAGCCACTGATTTTTCCCCAGCTGCCCACGGGGAAGGACAAAGCTGCAAGGGAGCCTGGGACAGGGTGGAGGGCAACTCCAAGGGAGTCCTCACACAAGGAGCTACTTCAAAGGACAAAAGTGTTTTTCAGGGAGCACAGTGAAAAATATCCTGCACAGCCTGGTGTTTCTGCAGTAGAAATCTTGGATACTTTCCCTCCATCCTTGTTTCCTCACCATTCATCAATCCTGATGCCCTTTCAATCCCTCGCTTTTGCAACGTCAGCAGCATTAGTGATCCCAAAATGCTCCAAAGTCATTTCCATCTTGCTGTCCCTGACACGGAGACCTCGTTACCCCAGAGTGCCTGAATCCATCTGCCCTTTCCTTGGGGACTTGATTCCTGCGGGATACAGATATTTTTACAAATGACAGAGGCAGTGCTGTGGGAACTGGGGGAAGAAGCACATTCTTCCTGCCTCAGCGGGGATGTCCATATGGGCAGCACACACATGAGATGGCCTCAGCTGGAAAGCTGTGGCAATGGTAGTACACCACCTAAACCCTAAACAAAGAGAGAAAAGCAAAGGACATCAGCAGTGTGAGCCTATCTGTGCCTGCCTGACACCCCAAAAAGCAGATAAAACCTCTTTGGTTCTCACTTAAGTCACCAGGTATATGCATGTACAGCTGTGACAGGGATTGAGCTGCCTTTTCCCACTTTCTCAGGCAAAGAAAGAGACTTCTGTTGGAGAAGCTGGTTTATGGTTTTTATTTATGCTTAGTAACCTTTAAGTCATGGTTTAATCACACTTGATCAACAAAACATGACTGGAAAATGAGAAGTCAGATGTTTAAAATTTTGAAAGTGCCCAACAATGCTCTGAGGTTTTTTAAATCTGATTTTGTTTTTCCCTCTGGATTGTTTTAGCAGAGAAATTCTGCGCTCCTTCAGTTCAAATTTGAAAAGAGTTTCATTTGACCTAAAATGGCCTTTTTTTTCAGTGAGAAGTCCATTCATTCTGAAAACAAAATGCATGGCAACTTCCAGGCAGAACACCGTCCTCATGCTAACGCAGTGCTGTGCCTGAACTGCTCTCCAGACACCTCTCCCCTCCACTCCAAGTTTAACAAAGTGATGTGTTACATGTGAACATGTTTTTATCCTCCTTCCCACCCTCAGCTGGATAAATAAAGTCCCTGCCCTACACCCCAATGAGATCAGTGGTGAACCCCTCAGGCAGAGCCGTCACACCCCCATGTTTGTGGCTCTTTGGGTTGCTTTGTGGTCCTTGGACCTCCCTGTGGGTGAGTTCTGCCCCAGGAGACTGAGACAGCTCAGGGCACAGCAGGACAGAGGAGAAAGGCACAGCTGTGTGTCGGCATCAGGCTCAGAGAGAAAAAAGGAGGTATTTTCACCCCTTTTTCTGGCTGGCCTTGGCCTTTTACTGCTTGGCACTTGCTGTTTTGCTCCAGGTCCACATGGCATTGACTGGCTGATGGAATTCAATGGAATTGGTTAACTGGCTTGCACAGTCACCAAAGGAAAGGGAAAGCTGTTTTATCCTCAGCTTCAAAACCATCATTCAGCCACGCACATGAAACGCCCATAAATGGAAGTAACAGCAGACCGGGGTGTGGTGAGAAAACCACTCACAACTCCTGCTCCATACTGAGCTCTTGCAAACTCCCTACTGGAGCTCCAGCCCTCCAGGCACCACCACCCTCAGCCAGGCAGCTCCATCTCAAGACTGGTGAGGAGGCAGGGAATCTGTACCCTGTGGGCATCCCTGGTGGGCTCCAGCCTTTCCAGTCTTCTCCAGGCCTACATGGACACCAACTCAATAATGGGCTGTCTCCTGCTACATGGCAGAGAGGGATTCAGATATCAAATAGATTTTTGTCTGGGAAGTCAAACCACTGCTGTTACAGACCAAGGATGTTGCCAGGTTTGATGGTTACTGGGTACAAAACCATGTTCATACACATCAGCCTCTCTAATGCAGACAAATCCATGGGATCCCAGAAGCTAAGGGAAGGGGAGAAAGATGCCTTCTACCCATCATCTCTGTCTGTTTTCCTGGGTTTCTCCATCTCTCTGACTCCTCTTGCAGGACAGTCTATATTTTTTTATCTTTTTTTAATCTTATTTTAACCCATCAAGCAGGGTAAATAACTGGAAGGATTTTTAAGTGGGGAGGAAGGTAGGGCATTAATTACTGTAAAATACCTGAGAACCACCACCCACCAAGGTGTCTGAGATGTTAGGCATGCAAGCAAAAGGAGGAGATCAACAAGTTGATTAGGTTGTCTGACCTCTCTATTTTACTGGGCCAAAAAGGAAAAATTGAGAGGAAGCCTTGAACAGTTTGGGAACGCAGAAAGAGGCAGCCAAGACAGACAAATGTGGAAGAAAACACATCTCCTTTTCTGAAAAGGACGTCTTAAAAAAAAAAAATCATTTTTGAGGCATTTCTGCCATGAGACAGACGTTTGGCTCCCAGAGCTGGAATATGGGCCAGAAGCAATCAGGGACGGCGGGCAGAGGCAGCATCCATAACGAGGGAGCCTGCATGTGGGCTCTTATCACTTGGAAGCTAATAGATGATGAAGGCAGCCTAATCCATGCAAATATAGAATGATGACAACCTTGACTTCATGCGTCATAAAAATAGGGGGAACGGGGGGAAAAAAAAAAAGAGAGACGGAGGGTGAGAAGTAAAAACCAACAGCATTTGAGTCAACGTGCGTCACTAATGGATGGGGCCAGAGAGAGAGAGAGAAATAATCAATCCCAGTGCAGGGCAGAGAGTTGGATCCTGCTCGTGTGCACGGGGAAACCTGGCAAAAAGGCAGTGACCAAAGCCCTGCCATGGTAGTGGTGCAATTAATTAATAACCAATGGGATAACTGAAGAGGGGCCGTTGTGGATTTAGGAAATTTTGATTATCCATTGGATATTTTCTTTCCCAGTGATAATGTGCTGTCTGTGAAGCAGTACCTCCAACAGGCCAAAGGCTACGTGAGGTCCCACCAGGTGGCTGTGGAGGTCCATGGTGTCACAGGTGGGGATGTGACAGGGTACGAGTCCAAGAGAGGCAGGCGGCCACACAGCCAGATACAAATATCCATACCATACCAATTCCCCTGAGATAAGCATCCACACAGAGGTGTCTGGGTCGTTGTTTGCAGTGTAAAAGCTGCAATTGCTGATGGAGAGGGTTTTCAGCACAATCTGTAGGCATCTCATCCTTGACCTACTCCTTACCCTTTTCATTCCTAGTAATCCACTCCTCCCCTTATTACTGGAGAGGGGGCCAGATAGATGAGACCCATGGCATTTTCTTGTCTGGAGCCTCAGCTATTTTTGCTGTAAATACATTGAGTTAGTCAGGTCAGGTCTATTTTTGGTAACCTCCTGGTTGCATTTCATACCATTTTGTATTGAACTCTACATCTTGTGTTATTCCTCTCTTCAAAATTAGTCAAATGCCTGTCACATTCCCGAGGTTAAGCTAACAGATCAATTATTGCCTGGATTAATTTCCCTACCCCTGCAGCCTCAGCAGTTTTCCAGTCTCATGGCCCCTGCTTTCTTTCAGAGACTGATCCAAAAGTCTGGCTGTCAGCCGGGTAATGTCAAGTGCCTGCTTTCCTAATTGTTTGGGGTGGAAATACTGGCCATCTGGATTCATGGATTTCTTCTGACTCCTCCTCAGATGTCAGTGCCCCTCCATACTGACCATCCCTTCATGCCTTTGCCACACAACCCATCAAATCACTTCTGATCTGTATTATTGCCACACCTTTCACCTCACGAATATCTCAGTGTTGTCACAGACTTTGGCTACTCATGGTTTATCTGCTGAAAGAATCCAAACGTACTGAACCTCTGCCTGTTCATGGAGAGAGACTTTTCAAATGGTCAGGTAGTGACAGGACAGTGTTTTAAACTGAAGGACAGTAGGTTTAAATTAGATATTAGGAAGGAATCCTTTATCGTGAGGGTAGCAAGGCAGTGGGACAGGTTGGCCAGAGATGTGGATGCCCCATCCCTGGAAGTGTTCAAGGCCAAGTTGGATGGGGATTGGAGCAACCTGGTCGAGTGGAAGGTGTCTCCGCCCATGGCAGGGTGTAGGAACGAGATGATCTTTAAAGTCCCTTCTAATCCAAACCATCCTGTGATCCTGTGATTTATATTGAACTAGTATGTACTGTTAATAACTATATTACCCTTTCACCCAGTTTTCCTGAGCCTGCAGTAAGATTCCATGGGCTGTGCAGTCACACTGGAATTTTTGCTACAGACGAGTGCAAGATTTTAGTTCTTTTTTTGGTTCTCTGATAAAATAACACACTTTAAGGAAAGATCACATATTTTGTTACCAGTTTAGCTATTACATTTCTGTATCCCTTTGCAAAAACTTAACCATGTATCATTTTTTCATAGGTACAATTTATAGGTATAACATGGAATCCAGTTCCAGGGGGAAACTTTTAAAAGGTTGGATTCTTGCAACTTGTTATTCCTTATATTGGTTTGGGCCAGTTCCCTTCCTTTAGTACCTCAATTCCCGATGAAGTCTTAGCTCTTTTTAGCCTGAAAATCATATACCTGTCATGCAAACGCCTTTCCAAACATCCTCTGTAATGTCCTTAGCCTTTTAAATTGCCCTGTCAGCTCATTTACAGACCCGTAGTTCAGCAACCCTCTGGCAAGCTTCATGCTTCCTGTGCACCTGGAATGTTCCTGTTTGCTTTAAAATCTTCAGCACTTGCCTGTTCTGGACCCTTCTCAGCTGTCATAATTTTTTTATATCACATTTCTCTTGACGTTGCCTGCACGTCTTTCCACTGGCATTATTCACTGCAGGTCACTCCTTTCCAAAGGGAGAATTTTTGGGGTCAGGCTTCCTTTTAACCCTCCCTGGGCTTCAGGAGGTGTTGGTTGTCACGGGTGGCACTTACTGAAAACTGAGCTGTGGCAAGGCCTGGTGGTGCCCAGAGTGCATCAGGTAGCCCTGCCTGCCTGCCCCTTGTCATCCAGACCTCTTGCTCTGCCTGGCACATGTCTGCAGGCTAAGGAGTCAGGAGCAGCAGTCACTTTAATGCCTTCCAGGCCTTTCTACTGAATCTCAATAATCAGATATCTGAGGGGGAAACAAAAACCAGAGCGTTACCTGGAGACTTTAATGCTGGTCATTCCCCCTGGACTTTGCTAATAGGAGGGATTGCATCGCCTGTCCCATTATACTGCTGTGACTTCAAAGGCGTTGCACAACGATAATATCTGCTGTGCAAACAAGCTGCATTCACTGCTCAGGATCTGAACGGCCAAATTTTTCTCCTGCAGTACTCCCTGACGTGGCCTCTGAGCCCTCAGCACCAGCTCTGCCTGCTCTGACCACTGAAAGTGGGGCAGTGACCCGCGGGCACACAGACCTCGCTCTGGGCTCCGTGTCAGGCTGCTCGTCTCCTGCCGCCCTTATCAGGGAGCTGTCCCTGGGGACACAGTAACATCACTAGGCACTAGGAGGTACTTGAGACAGGAAGGTGCTTCAAGAAGGCAGACAGCCTGCCTGCCTTCTCACTGACCGCTGTGGGTGCCTTTGAAACGGGGAGTCGCACTTGCTGGACTGATTCTCTCTGGAAAAAACATGTCCAGGCAGTACAAAAAAATCTTAGTTTATTTTCACTGGCTAGAACTGGCAAACAACACTGTAGAAAGAGTCTATTAAGGCTCTGCACCACTCAGTTTGAACTCTGAGTGCTGTCGTCTCACAAAATAAGCGCCTGATCTCATTTCTCTGGAAAGGGCTTGTTTTGCCTTGATACGGTGCTGAAGCAGGGATAATATTATCTTGTCACTTCCCGTGTTCCTCTTAGGCTGTTCCCTTCCTCTTGCAGAGGGAATCACCAGGGGCATGAAGAGGCTGTTTTTTGGGGTGGAGGCAGGCTGAGTCTGTCCCAACCGGGTCCCTCTTGCAGCAGTGGGGTGCAGATGCCCATGAGCATCATGTCTTTTACCAGTATTTCAGAGCTGGGGCTGCAGCACTGAGTTTCTCCGTTTGTTTCCCTGCCACTCTCCCCCTCACTATGCCAGTTTCAACTCGGAAATGCCACGAGGCCAAGAGGAACGTGCTGAAGGCTGAGGACACCAATGGGGACCTGCATGCTAACCCAGTTCTGCCACGGGTGAGCTGCATGGCTGTCAGCAAGTCACTTTGCTCTTCCCATCCTTCACTTCCTACAAAACAGGAATAATCATTCTCAGCCACTCACCTTTGTGAATGGCTTAAGTTATTGTTATCCCACACTGTAAAATTCAACCTGCCACTAACAAGCTAAGGGATGGTTACAGTCTCTTCAGGCAATGGCCATCCCACTTGCACCCCCACCTGCCCTGCCCCTGGGTGAAGGCACTGCTTCTTCTTGCTCTTCTGCTCTGGCAAGTGAGGGCAGAGCTCAAATTCCTGAGCTGCTCCATGACAATCCTGCCACAGAGGAAGGGAGGCTCCTTGACACCCTTTTGTGGCAAGCCAGAAGATTCTTCCTTTTTTCTGCCATCGTGCCTCAGGGTGAAGAGGTCACCCCATCTTCTGGTAAGAAAATGTTGTTTTCTCTTAACTGCCCCTCACACACACATCAGTGTGTTAAAAACAGTACTTAAAGCATCTGTGAGTAACAGTGAGAGGGGGGAGCTTTGGATGGCACAAGGTGAGCTGTGAAGGCAGGATCCTGGTGTCCTGCCCACCACCTCGAGTCCTATCAATGTTTGGCTACACCCTCTGCAGCAGAAAGGGACTCTGTGGAAAGGCTACAATAGGCAGAGGTTTGAGGCATTCAGGGTTCCAAAAAAGTGAGATGTGGTTTCCTTTTGCTGCTCTGGGGCACAGACTGGTGCCACTGGACATAGGGTGTGTGTGCTTGCACCCAGAGCCACTGCTGCCACCTCAGCACTGATTTTGGTTTAGAATTACTCTTTATTTTTTCATTGTGAAATAAATTTAACAGGTTGGGCTGACTAAAATGCAGTCCAGAGGTGGCCCCACACAGGAATGTCACTTCTCTGACCTCGTGTGCTTTGTCATGCAAAATGGGCTTCAAGCTCCCAGGCTCCCCTGCTGCTCCCCACTCCCCCTCCATGGCCAGGGATGGAGTGCTGGCTGTCCAAAGCCAGCTGGGCATGGTGCAGGGGACCAGCCTGTACTGGGCAAGGGGCCAGGGGCTGTTTCCCTGGCACAGCCATTGCAGGAGGAATCATAGAATCATGGAAGAAGAGAATGTTTTGGGTTGGAAGGGACTTTAAAATCATGGAGTTCCAAAACCCACTGCCATGGACAGGGACACCTTCCACTAGCCCAGGTTGCTCAGAGCTCCATCCAGCCTGGCCTTGAACACATCTAGGGATGAGGCATCTACAGCTGCTCTGAACAACCTGTTCCAGTGCCTCACCACTCCCACAGTAAAGAATTTTTTCTAATATCTAACCAAAACCTACTCTCTTCCAGTTTGAAGCCATTTCCCCTTGTCCTGTCACTCCAGGTCCTTGTAAATAGTCTCTCTCCATCTTTCCTGTAGGCTCCCTTCAGGTACTGGGAGGCCTTAATTAGATTACCCTGAAGCCTTCTCTTTTTCAGGCTGAGCAACCCAAGTTCTCTCATCCTTTCCTCGTAGGAGAGCTGCTCCACCCCTGTAATCAAGCTGGTGGCTTCCCCTGGGCCCGCTCCAAACCAGGAGGAGCATCTCTCTTCTGAGCAGTGCTCGCTGGGCAGCTGCTGGGGGAGAGAAGGGAGGCAAACAGGTAATCATGCTTGGGGGAACAAATCACTCCTATGTTCCCAGCCAGGGCTTTGGCTCTCAGAAACAACAGTCCCTCAATAACCATCCAAGTTTTCACTTACACCGTGGCTCGCGCTCAACCGGAGCATTTGGAAGCGGTTATTCCCTTCAGCAGGCACATCTGGGAAGGCCGTGGTGCTCCCAGCAGCTCCCTGCTCTTTACAGGGGTGCTCAGGCCTTAGTGCTTTAATTTGCAAGCTTTTCTGCAGCTCCCACTTTTTTGCCCTTTACAGCCAAAGCTGTAACCCATCGTGAGGGATTTCTGATCCAAAGCCTGACGTGCAGCTCCCTGGTGTTTGGACACCAGGCTGAGTATTCCGTCTGTCACCTGTCTCTGCTCCTCCGAGGGAAAAGCTAAAGCCAGAGAGAGACACAGGGAGAGAGATATAAATCCTATTATGGTTTTACAGGTCTAATCTGCCAAAGCAGAACGGGAACAATTTTTAATTTTATGAGCACCCACTTTTAACCTTATTCAGGGATACTACTCTTTTCCACAATCAAAAATTAGTTTAAACTATCTTGAGCTTAACACCTTATTACACAAAGCTTCTTAGAAATAGGAATAAAATAAATATTCTCACACAAAAGACTGGCAGACCAAAATGGCCTGCGAATGCATGGCTAATTCAAAGTCAATGAGATTTCAGATGTAAGGTACATACATTTACAAAACTATTATTCTCCTTCCTCAGAAAATGTTCTTAGTCAGAATTTTAATCGAGACAAGGTGTCTGCTGGAGGGGGGTCTTTCCCTGCAAGGTGAGATAGAGAATTTCCCCCTTATTTCAGACAGCATAAGTCTAAAGTTCTCCTACTGCAAACAGTGGTGTGACAGGATTTCACCCTAATTTCACACCACTTCCATTGAGTATTTACCCTCCTTTTTTTTTTTCTTCCCAGTCTTCTGATAGGAATTTTCTTTTCAGAAAGGTAATTAGTCTGAAACAAAGAGCTGAATCCTTCTGTAAGCTCTACAAGAGATTAGGCCACTTCTGCATATCACTCCAGAGATAATAAGAGCTCTGGGAGCTTTTCAGAGAGGAACTTACTGGACATAATGAGCTTCTTACTGAGGCACCTGCCACCAGAGCTACTTAAGAGTGTCTGCTCCCAAAGGTCTCTTGAAATTCAACTGTGGTTTATTTTTTTTTCTAGTCAACTGATGAATTTATCCCTCAGAGACATCACTGCAAATGGCTCTCTCAGATTCCCTCGTGGTGTTTCAGTCCAAGATTGGGCAGTGACCTTCGACTGTATGTCTACAAGGCTCGAGTGGTCCAAGCTTAGCACAGAGGGTGCTTGTCCCCCTCAGCTCCCCTGCAATGATGGCACTGGAAGCAGGTGCCAGAGGCCCAGAAACCATTTAAGTGAACCAGCTCCAGCCCCGGAGGTGTGGGCTACACCATCACTGAGGAGCACTGCGAAAAGGGGAATGATGTGCTCATGCACCTGCAGACAGGCAGAGGAGGTGAAGAGGACTCAGAGCAGAAAGAAACTTCTGTAGGTTCAGGGAGGCAAACACTGGGTGAGTCAGCACTCTCCCCTTCAGAAAGGCCACGATTTCATTTGCTTTTCAGATGGCATTTTCAGGGCTTACACAAAACTGCAGGCATATTCCAGGCTCCCTGAGCAGCTCTTCCCCAGCTCCAGGAAGTGCTTGTGTATACACACAGTATGGCAAAAGTCACTAGGCAGCACAGTTACAGATGGAGTGCATCTACATAGACCACAGCAACCCATGAGTGTGCACGAGGGGCAAAGCTGGGTCACTGAGGGATGGCTGAGTGGGGCAGTGCAGCAGTGAAACCTTTGGAGTTGCCTGGCACAGCCCAGGGGGACTCTGCACTCACACACTGCTGTCTGCAAAGGCATAGCTGGGACTTGGCAGCACTTTGCATGCTGTGTCCAGTCCAGGGAGGACAGGGTAGCACAGTCGTGTGGGTTCTGGTACAGGTTTCCTCTGACGAAATCCTCTTCTTGAGGGGACATGCTTCCTCCCTGAGAGCAGGATTTGTTCTCTGGGTTGATGTCAGGCTGCAGTTAGCATTGCCTCCAGTCCTCCTCCTCTTTGTCCCTTTCCCATCAGTGTCAGGGCTGTCCTTTGAGAATGATGCTGCCCATTCCTCCCCCTGCAGAACTGCAAATTCCCTCAAGACCTGCACTTTTGCCCTGCCTCCTGCTCCCTCAGAGCTGTGGCTGCTTTATTTGCAGCTCAGTGCACGGCCTCTCTTTCACTTTCTGCCCCCAGACATCACCCCTGATACCCGTGCACCACTAAGCCCAGCTGCTCAGGGTGTGGAGATGGGGAACAGCCAGAGCACACAGGCTGCTCACAGGGCTACTGCACCTTGAACAGACCCTGAGGGCATCAGGCACCCCTGCACCCTGGGGATAACCAAGTGACACAGGTCTCACAAAACCTGACAAGCCCGACAATTCCCACCACACTTCACTGGCCATGGCATCACCTCTGCCTCAGTCTAGAAAGACAAACACCCTCCTGGTCCACCAAACAGGTTGGCCCATTTCTGTGTCTTGTGCTTTACTCAAGTAAGTTGCCCAGAAGAGGCAGAGTTTCCTTAAAGGTTTAAAGATTCCAGTAACCATGGCTGAGCTGGCCTCATGTTGGCTGTATCCCTGCTTTTGGGGCAGAATGGAGGTGGACTAGATGATCTCCACGCTTCTAATAGTGCGACTCTTTATTGCCATATGGTTTATTTTAGTCCCTCCTGTATTCCTTGCAGACAGAAAACGTTGTAGCCCAAAGGAAAGATTTAGCAGGGAAAATGATTGCTTTTGACAGTATTCAGTGTGGCCTCTTGCTGCAAAGAAGGCGGGCGGGCAGTAGCTCTGTCTTTTTAAGATGACAGATGGGAATACTAACATCAGTGCCTTTGGTTTGCTTCATTTTGCAGAGAAATCGTTTGAAACTGCAAACACCTCTCACGCAGCCCTGAAATATGGCAGCCATAAATCCAGATATGCCTTCTGTGGTGCTCCTTGAATTGTGAGTCTCTCTGCAATGGCATCTCAGCAAAGGGAAGGTTTGTGTGGAGATAACAAGAGCACCGTGCGCTCGGCTGGTTACCCTGAGATAGTCAAGAGCCAGTGCTCACACGCTCCCTGCAAGAATCAAATTTCATCATGGAAACTTTTTACTTGTTGCTGCTTTTAAATAATCCCCAACTGGGCCTGTCTTCTCTTTCCCCCCCATCTGTTTCATATCTATAGCAAGGAAATAAAAAAGCCCACGTAGGAGAGAGAGGAGGAAGGCTCATACCCTGTTCCTTACTCACTAACCCAGCATACTAAAAACCTTTGGCTTTTTCTTCACCTTACCTTCATCACTGGATGGGGTTTTTTCCAAACTTCACACGTAAACTCATTAACATCACTTTTCCATCTGACCCACTTAAGAGATCTGCGTCACCGACGGTGTCTCAGCACTGAGCAATCTCCCTCCACTTTTCTGCTCGTATCCTTGGAGGAGGGGGGCAGTGCATGTGGGTCTTGGATGAACAGCACTGCCTTTGCATGGATCTATATTTATACAGAACACCTGAATGGGCTCAGGTTTACAAGAGTTTTCTCCAACGAAGCTTTGTGTCAACACCTAATGGGGCCCTTTTCCACCTCTGGATGCTGATGTGCGGAGCCTGCGCCGCTGCTGCAACGCCTGCTCTGCACAGTCAAACAAAGCTGCTTTTTTTAGACTGACAACCTATAATACTGCTGGTGCTGTGGAGAAGTGATAAAGGTAACATTTCACATCGCCAGTCAGAAACTGCCTCTCTTAGGATAACTTGGCAGAGGAAAAAAAAAAAAGAGGAGGGGAATAAGCACAAAGCAGAGTGCGCAATTGTGAGCAGCGATGACGTCCGTCGCCACATAATCTCTCCAGAGCCATGTTTTGAGCAGGGTTGGGTGACACTGCTGGAGGAAACGTAGGAACCAGACACCGAGGGGATGCTGCTCCATTGCCCTCCAAGCCAGAACGCTTCTCTGCAAGTTGTACGTGAAAAGAAAAAATATTTCTAAAGCACTGTTTTGGCGTAAAAGATGACCAGTGAACATGCAGTTTTCTGTGGCAAAAACGGTGCTGCCAGTGAGGGGACCATAGCAGGGGAGGGCCTCCAAAGCCATGGTTATTTCCCTGGCTCCCAGACCTGCTCAGCTTGCCCCAAGGAGAAGGCAGCACGCAAGGAAGAGAGGCTTAGCTCTTGCTGCCAGCTTGGCAAACCCACCCTGGGCTCCGACAGGCAATCTGGGATCATTCCATCCCCTGCTTTATCACCTATAATGGAAGAGCAGCTGGCCACATTAGACCCTCTGGCCAGGGTTTTGCAAAGCAAAGCATTCACTGGTGACAGGGGCCAGGAGAGCAATCACCACACTGGTTGCAAGTGCTGCAGTTCTCCCTCTTGTTCTGAGAGGGGTCACCCCACCAACACCTTTTGGGCTGCACCCTGAGCCAGATCAGAGAACTGATAGCATTTTCATTTACCAGTTTTGGTTTGGGTTTTTTTTTCAGTTGGTTTCACTTCCTGGATCTCCATTACACATCTCAGTAGAATGTGGCCCTGGTAAGCCTTCACCAATGCCTGACTCCCCTGGGGCTCATTGCTAAACCAGGATTGCATCCAGAGGGGACCCTTGGATACCTGTTTAAACCCACTGATGTGTCCCCATGAAGGGCTGGAGCCAAAACTCATGGTTAATTTTGAGCTGGGAAAGTCTCTTACATGCCTTAATTCACAGCAAGCTCTTCCTCAGTTGCCTCCCTCACAGGCTCCAAGCAAGTCCATCAGCCCTACACCTGCTCCTCAAGGCCTGGAGTGGTTCCACTTCGGAGCTTTTGGAACCCCCACATGAAATGGCTTCACTTTCTCTTATCTCTACTGGATATTTTAAAAGTTGGGGTTCACCTGACATGCTGCTTCCAAGGGCAGATAGTGATTTTCCCCTTGGCTTCCCCCAGCAAGCCACCTTATCCCAACCCCATCAGTGGCACCTCTCCCTGCATACCTGGGCTCACCTCACTTGCTAGACTATGAAAGGTTCAACAACTCCTTTCCAAACCTGTATCATCATACTTGGAGGTCCAAAAACTTTGGCTCCGAAATTTCCCCCCCCCAGCCAGCGAGCACAGGAACACCATTGACGCAAAGCTGCCTTTGCAGGTAGTCCCGCCTGTTCACTCAGCCAGGTTTATTCCCTCAAGTAATCTGCTTGCAGAATAAAAGGCAACGGGAAAACGTCTTAAACTCAGACTCCTCTACATTACAAAATCACCTGGGAGACTTTTCTCTGCTGTAACAAAAGCTGTGCTGTGCCCTGATAGAGAAACTGCCTGCCAGAGACAAATCTGGAGGATCTGAAAGTTCATTGCTCAGGGGCGAGGGAAAAGGGTCATTGCTTGCTTTTTGCTCGGTGTTTTTGTCCGAGGCTGTATTTTTTTAACAGGACATTTTAGCAAATGGATTTTTATCCCCGGATGATGGTTGTCCTTTTGCCTCTTAGCTGTTATGCCCTTCCTTTGATCCTCCTTCAGGACCCTTCACTGCTGCAGGTCACAGGAGAAGGACTGATCAGCTTGTTTTAGGCTCGGGTGTAGAGCAGTGAAGCTGCAGAGGGAGGCTGTAGGCTATTGATCCACTAAGATCTGAATGAACATGATATTTGATCTGTAATTATGTAGCCAGAGAGGCTCTGCAGGGCAGGCAGAGTCAGCATTTTGGATCGGATGTAACGTGCTTTTTTTCCTGTTGCTGTAAATTAGCTGCGAGCGCACCTTTACATCTCATCTTACAGTGCTCCCTGTCAGAGATCTCTGCCTCCAGCCGTGGAGAGAAGAGCAGCACTGAGCTAATCTTGCTCCTCCAATGCCCTTTTCACATGCCATTCTTGGCTTGCTTTCTGTCTGGGTTTCATCGGGCTGTAAAAGTTAACTATGTGCTTCAGTCGTACTTTACGAGGCTACAATTTAATTTAGCAGCTCATTTATGCAAGTTATCCATCTCTCCCTCTCTTCCATTAGAAGGCAGCTGTTGGATTCACCCTGTGCACAGCGGAATGATGGCTGTGGATAAAGAGCTGGGAACTCACCACTGGCCCCCAATGACAAAAGGCAGTAATAGGAGGTGTAAGCAAGGCTTGACTTTAGAGGTTTAGAAACACTGCCCAGGTGTGTAGGATGGTGCTAGGAAAGGCAAAGCTCGCCTAGAGCTGACACTTGCAAGAGGAGTCAAGGGCAACAAGAAGAGTCTCTGACCCAACATTAGTAGTAAAAGGTTGAATAAGGAAAACAGGGGGGCCCCCAATTGCAGCAGGTGATTTAGTGACAGCAGAGACAAGTAAGGCTGAGGCATTTGTGGCCTTATTTGCCTCAGTCTTCAGCAGCAAGGTCTCCCAGGCCTTTTAGGAACAGGGTTGAAGGGCAAGGAGAACAACCAGCAGTGGATGAGGATCAAGCCAGGGCTTGCTTGGAGAGTATCCTGCACATGGGACCCACCAGGCTCCCCCCAAAGGCGCCAAGGGAGGAGGCTGTTGTCCTCACAAGGCTGCTTTCTATCATGTTTGAAAGGTTGTGGAGATCAGGGGGTACCCCAACAACTTGAGAAAGGTAAACATTGTACCCATCTTCAACAGAGGGCAGAAGGACAATCCAGGAGACTGCAGCCCAGTCAGCCTCATGTCAATCCCTAGGAAAATCAGGAGTGAGGAAACTCAGGGACTGAGATACCTTGGAACATTTTCTGGACACAGGAAATAGAAGAGCATGATTGGGAACAGCCAGCATGGATTGAAGAAAGGTAAACCATGTTGGATCAACCTGACTGCCCACTGGGTTAAAAATCTGGAGGGAGCTGTGAATGAGGCGTCAGCTTCTCCACTGTCTGGAGACTGAGCAGATGAAGATGGCACCAGGGCTCATCCCAGCTAATTTGGGGTATTAAGAAGGGTTCGTTCCCTGCTAACAGGCCAGATATTCCAAGAGGTGCAAAGTCTCAGGTCCAGGACATGTCCTGCATTTTACAGTAGCAACCAAATAGATAATGTTGCAAAACCTTTGGCTTTCTTGTTTGGTGTCAAAAAGGGGAAAGGAAACACACTGAGCAGAAGTCAGCCTGCTCACATGTCCAGGTATTGATGCACCTCAGACTTTAAGAATTTTTTTAACCCTCCTAGAGAAAGTGATGTTTTCCAACCACTGTTGCTCTTCTCTCCTTGCCCCGTGGTGGTGGTGATGTCAACAGGCCCTTTTTGGAGGACTGTCCATACCTCAATCCCGTAAATGTACATTTCCAAGGGATTTGAGTTTCACAGCCTCCAGGGAGCAGTGACACTGTCTGATTTGGCCGGGAGGCTTAACAGGCAGTGAGCTTGTCAACGAGTAATAACAACTCTGCCAAAAAATCTAGGGCAGCATCTCACCTTGCTGGGGACGAGTGCTCACCTGATTATGGACACATGAGACTGCAGCTCTTGGACACTCTAGAAAGCCCAGGAGCTGGGATTTCAAAGGAGATACAGCCCTATTGGCTTTCAGGCCAAATTTCTCATTAAAAAAAAAAAAAGGTTCGTCTAAAAATAAAAAGTTCAGACATGAAAAACCAAATAATCATAATAATAATAATAATGAGGTGGTTTCCCCGGATAATTACATATTTCAAGACCAGACATTCTGTACCTGCACACAAAATATGCTCCCTGCAGGTTTTCCAAAGCTCAGTTTTCTTTCAGGGAGCAGAACTTTCTGTGCACTGCTGCTGCTGGTTTCCTGCGAAGGTAAATGTTTGTTTGTATACAGCTGCAGCCCTTTTTACCGGCCATTAATAACTAGATGCTAACAGACTACAGAA
The DNA here is from genome assembly GCF_003984885.1 of Neopelma chrysocephalum. Taxonomy (NCBI): domain Eukaryota; kingdom Metazoa; phylum Chordata; class Aves; order Passeriformes; family Pipridae; genus Neopelma; species Neopelma chrysocephalum. The sequence goes on from NW_020897737.1 coordinate 13,603,766, forward strand.
AGCCTTAATGTTCAGAGTATGAATATTGATGCTGTAAATTCGTGTGAGGCATTTGCATTTATTACTATACATTATTTGCATAGTGTCTGCTGAGGGTTCTGTACCCTTGTGGTTAATATGTGTGTGAATAAATCAGTGAGCATTAGTTGCTGAGGCTTAGCCTGTGGGCTCTGGATTCAACTGGAGCATTGCTGTTGAATTTATGAAGGGAAGGTCCAGTCCAAGAAGACTACTGAGGTTTGAATTGCAGTGAAAAATTGTTGAAACTGGTACAATTTGTTACTGAATTGTAGCCTAAACTGGAGTTTTATAAGCAGTTTTGACAGACTTCAAGGGTCTAAAAGCTTCCCTGCACATCTCTGGGAGCAGGATCAGGGCAAAACACTGAAGGCATGTTACAGAAAAGCCAGTGTTTTATTTTCTGTTAGGATGGCACATGTATCTAACATTTGGCAAGTGCTATTGCTGTCTTTGGTATATTTGCAGAAAGGAGCTGTTAGGATTTTTTTTTCTCTTAGCTCTGAACTTTCTCAGTAGAATTTCCTAATATCCCAAATGAATCTTGCAAAGAAATGAGAATTTTTTCCTTAGGTGGTATCCTCCATGGATGTGGGAAGTTTGCTTCCTTGAGCAGCCCACTGAAACTGCTTTCCCAAGAGATTTACCAAAACATGCAGTTGTAGCAAAGACAGCCCTCATCAAGCAGTGAGGCAATTCCCAGGCTGCCAGTGGCACAGGAGTGATGGAGTCAGTGTCTCTGTGCCATATTCCAGTGTTTATAGCCTGGAGAATTATGGATATGGATGAGGATGAGCATGCCCTGTGCCCTGAGAGACTGACCAGGATGGCTGCAGTGGGGGACACTCCTACTGGTACCCAGCATGGTGCAGACAGCTGGAATCATTCCAACATGCATCATTATCCACAACCACCATCCTGACGTGCCCCATACCATTTACCTTAGAAACAACTCCTGCTTTTAAAGCAGGTATGATGCAGTGGGAGCTCTAGAATTCAAGCCCTGCCTCTGCAAACCTCCCTTTATTCCCCACCAACCCATTACACACCCACTACAAGGGGCACGATGGTGGCCACAGGCTGCGAGCTGGGAGCAAAGCAAACCAGATTCTGGTGTCCTCGTGCACAAACCAACGAGCAATTTGCATAATTAGGGCAGTGCAGGTTTGAAAATGCTAAGCACCTCCTTTGGGTGCTCGGCAAGCTCAAAGGGATCCTGCTAAACCTTCCTGTGGCTTGCTGGTTATCTCTCTTTCTGTCTTGCCCGGGATGATTCTTTCAACAGAGATTTTTAGCCTGTGTTACCTCTCACCTCCTGGTTGAAAATATTTTTACCACACCTCATTGCACACAGAAACAAAGTTTCTTAGATGACGATAATAATATACGAAAGCTGTGGTCTGTTCCTCTCCTTTGCAGGGGAGGCACTGGAGATGAGGAAGGCATCTCTAGCCCTCCAAAAAACTCTGGGATCGACGCAAAAATGCAGGGCTGTCCCTGGGATCACGTTCCCTTTCTTCAGCTGTCTTTCACAGCGTGTCACATCTGCCTCTTGTGGCAGCACTGGTGTAGGGCTGCAGGGCAAACTCACGGGGGTGGGTAACACGTGTCCCCCTTTCCCAGCTTTGGGGAGGTTACCCACAACCTCTTTGCTGTATGAACCGTTCCAGCCCAACCGGTTTCTTCTCTTTTCTAATTATTTTTTTTAAATAATTTCTAATGCCAGTTGCCTTTGCTCTGTCTGTCACAAGGACCAAGAGGTTTTGTGAAGATCTTAGCGTGTCTGTGGTGTTAAGCAGTGACTCATCTGACCAGAAGCCACCCCAGCAAGGGATCTTTGAGAGTGCATTTGTGTGTGCACCTGGAAGAAGGCTCCTGGCACAGACCTATTGCACAGCCCTGTCACTCCTGACTGGTGACAGAAAAAGCAGTTTGCAGAAGACAAGCCTCATCAGGTGTGACGATGGCATTGCATGCAGAGGTGGCTGGGTTCACCTGCAAGTAATGTGAGCCCTCAGAGAGACAGAGAGGAGATGAATGGGGGGGGACAGCACATTCAGGGCTTTGCCATCAAATCTGAGACTAGAAATCCAAGGGCACTGCAGTAGCCACTGAAAACCCCTCCACCTGCTACCACATGAAACCCTTGACCTCTGAGGCCTGAAGATATGCACCACTGGCTCTGGATTCATGTGCCACATGTTTTAAAAAAAAAAAAGGCTGCATGTTTCCAGGTGCATGCTCTTGGAATTCTGTGTCTGAGTGAATTAATTAATTGCTTAACAAATTTATTGATGAATTAATATGGCTAGGCTAATGCTCGTGTTCTACTCCAGCATTTGTGGGTCCTTGGAATCCGCCGGGGCAGGGTGAGAGGAGGAGGATGGCCAAACCTACAGCCACGGCAAGGAAAATGCTGAGGTTCGGCAGTACCAGGCTGTGTCCTTGGGCTTCCCAGTGCTCTCTTTGCTCCTGAGTACGCCCAACACCAGGCTGCCAGGGGTTTACTGTTCCCCTCCATGTCTGTCTAGCTTTCCCCCTACCTGAGCTCCCCGTGGGAGCTCAGACAAGGTGGGAGGAGGGCAGGGAGCCCAAGATAAAGGACACACACCTTCTGTACGTGACCAGCACCACAGCCACTGGGATCAGGCTTTCACTGACATTAGCAAGAACTGGATCAGGCCTCACCAGCTCAGTGGTGATGGCTGAGAAGGGGGTGATTAGCTGGGTTTGTGGAGGCTATGCTCTCCAGGACCTGGGGACAGCCAAGCAGGGCCCCTTCAGGCTGTGCTGTTTGTTATTCAGCCCCCTCCAGGAGGATTAGAGCACGAGGCAAAAATTTTTTGGGCGTGTGATAAGATTTTCTTTCTGAATTTCATGCTGAGTCTGAGCTCACTAATCTTCCCCTCGGAGCACGGTAGACGACTCCTCACACAGCTGACACGAAATTTTAATCCCTTGCCCAGACCCAGCCACGCGAAACCCACTCGTAACGCCCCTCCCGTCATTCGGGAGCCTCCCCGGGAGCAAGTGACACCCAGCAAACCCCAGGGTGGAGAAGACATCCCCCCCCAGTGCCCCCGGGCAGCCCATCCCTCTCCCCTCCCATCCCGCAGCTGCTGACATCAGCAGACGTCGGCACAAAGCGGCTCAGGAGGCGGCATGAAAGGATCAAGGAGCAAAGCCGAAAATTGAATTAGCGCTTATTAGGAGGGCGGCTGGCAGGGCTGCGGGGCGGCCACGTGTGGAGCCCCGGGTCCAGCGTGTCCCACACGTGGGGCTCCTGGGAAGTTCCCCCTCTGCCTGAACCCACAGCGGGAGAGCCGAATCCAGCCCTCCTCCTCCTCCTCCTCCTCCTGCTCCTGCTCTGCGAAGGACACACGTCAGGGCCCAGGCGGTGGCGTCTGCGTTGGAAACGCTCCACGTAGGGAGGTGGCGGCATTAGGGAGCTGAAACACCCTGAGCAGGGGGACTTTGGCGTCACAGAGGTGGTGGCTGTGCGTGTCCCCCCGGCCTCCCCCACTTGGGAGCACTTGCTCACAGCTCCATAAGCAGGATTATTACCCACGGAGCCTGTGTGCTAATTGCATTACTAAGCAAAGTCCTCATTAGACAGGAGGCCAAAAGGGAGCACCAAGTTAGTGTCGAGCGTGTGTTTGTGGGGAGAATTTACATTGGCGCTCGTGTTTAATGCTCCGGCTGTGGCATGTTGCAGACCCCAGGGTGAGCAGGACTGATCTCTGCATGGATCAGAGCAATCCTCCTGGGACATATCCCCATGATGTAGCAGGTCCTCAAAAGCCCATTTTTGTCTGCAGCCAAGAAATGCTGCCACGTTGAGGGTGTTGGGTGACAGAGCTAGGGAAGGCCCCCGAAGGGACTGGGTGGGTTTACCTTATACTGTCAAGTTTGATTTTTGTTGCCTTCAGCTCCTGATGAATTGAAACATCCTCTGTAACAAGGCCCATGCTGTGGGAGCTCTTTGTAGCTCCACACTTAGAGAAAAATGCTTGGCTACTGTTAATCTTCCTAATAACATGGGTCTGCCTCTAGATGTAAGTGCTAGTTATTAATTCAAGCAGTTTCTTCTCTGTTCAAAGGACATAAAGACCTCATTTATTGCTTTGTACCTGCCCATCCTCCTCGTAGACAGTTTACTTAGTGAGACAAAAAGTGCTGCTTCACCACGTCCCCTTTGTTAAAAGTGCTGCCTGTCCCAAATACAGCATCCTAATATTAAATATTTCACAGTGCTGCGTGGGAACGTGCTACCTCAAAAGCAATTTAGTGCCTGATGCTTTTGACACTGAGTAGTTGAGAGGGCTCAAAATGTGGGATTGTGTGTCAGAAGAGGAAAACTGCTTGGGGCCAGTGTGGGACCTGCTTGAGGCCAGGCTTCCTGAGCGTGCTGCTCCCTGGGAGAGGCAAGGGGAGCATTTCAGAAGCAGACTGGAGCCTCAGATATGGCACCTTGGTCTCACATTACTCCTGCATTTGGGTCTTGCAGTGGTGCTGGCAGGATTTCAGGTTGGGAGGGAGCTCTTCTGGAGCCACGGACACCCATATGGGATGGATTAACATTTGATGGAGCTGTTGCAATACCACCCAGCTCACTGGAGTAAAGGCTAAGCATGCTGCAGAGCCTGTGGCACGTTAGCCCTGTCCCAATTTGTCCTGCAAAGCTTGGTGGTTTCTTGTTGGCTTGCAGAGCAAGCTGTCTTCATCCCACTTGTAAACATTGGCATTCCACTCCCTCATCAATGGCTTGGTATGGACAGCATGAGCTTCCAGCTTTATCTACTGCCATGCTTTTGGGGGAGGGAGGCTGAGGGCTGGTGAGGGGACAGGGATGGGACCACGGGCACATGGGGAGGAGGAGGACTACAGAGATGATTAAAGGACTGGAGCTTCTCTCCTACAAGGAAAGGCTGAGAAGGTTGGACCTGTTCACCCTCCAGAGGAGACACTGAGAGGGGGCCTCCCCCATGTCTGTAGAGTCTGCAGGGAGAGGGCAGAGGATGGACCAGGCTTTGCTTGGGGGGGCCCAGCAACGGGATAAGAGGAACAGGCAGGAACTGATGTCCAAGAAGTTCCACCTGGACATGAGGAAAAACTTCTTTCATGTGCAGTGACTGAGCGCTGGAACAGGTTGCCCGGAGAGGGTGTAGAGTCTATTTCACTGAGGATATTCCAGAACTATCTGGACACAGTCCTGTACCATGTGCTCTGGGATAGTCCTGTTTGAGCAGAGAGGTTGGGACAGATGACCTGCTGTGGTTCCTTCCAACCTGAGCCACTCTCTGACTCTGTGACTTGACCTGCAGGGTTTCTCAGGGCTCCTCAGGGGCACAGCCTCTGGCCCTCTCACCAGCAGCAGGCCTTTACCTTGGCTTGACCATACAGATGGAATTCTCAGACTTTATAGCACATCTTACCCTTTCCCTGCATCTTTTTTTTTTATTATTATTTTTCCCCATGCACTGAGCACTGGTTCAGATAACATTTTTAAAACCTTGCAGTTTTGAGATTTCCCAGCATATACTGGCAGAGTGCTGCTATTTCCAAGTTCTCCCCTCAGGGCACACAGTCCCAGGCTGTGTCACTGCCAGACTTTGCTGGCTGAGCCAGAGACAATGTCATTGTGGATGGATGCAAAGGACTGCCTTCCTCATTTGGCAGATGAGAAACCCTGACCACTTTGAGTCACTTAAAGTATTAATGCCATCTCCAATAAATGCTTTTCTTCTATCTTTCTCTTCTTTATTCTTTTCAGTGATGTTGGTAACTGGTTTTCTTAAAAACGTCAGAAAGAAGGTGCTTGGATTTTTCCTCGGGCATAAATATTTGTCCAACGGAGCACAAATCTACTGTCAGCTTCTTTCAGCCCAGTACTGCAGAGTTCCAGGACTTATAAATGATTTGAAAAATGTAGACCAGTTTTATCTGTCTGACTCAGCTCCCCTATCCCTCCAACAAGAACACCGTGGCTAACACAAACCTCTTGAGCTCAATTATACGGATATTGACATTTATTCAGCTGTGACGTTCACGGCTAGAGACAATAAGCGAGTTTTGCTTTTCCTTTTCCAGCATCACCTCAGCAATCCTGCTACCCATGGGGGAAACACTGGCACGTGGCATTTTGCACTGAGCACCTATTGCAAACTTTGCTCTATTGACTGACACTCTCTGGCAGCCGAACACGTCTCTGCTGCACCCGTGTCTGGCAGGCAGGGAGTTTCTGTAGTTACTTACTGCTCCAAGAAAACCCAAGCAGTCAGTCAATTATTTCTCCTTATATTCAGATTTAGTGCCCAATGTGGAGTTGAACAGTCAACAGAATGACAGGGTATGAGCCAATTCATTTTGAACTGGCCTTGCTGTGGGGCTACATGGAAAAAAACCTCCCACTGGGCAAGTTTTTAAAGTATCAGTGCCCTTTGTCTCAGTGGGACAAGAAGGAAAGAGGAGAAGGCATCATGTTGCCCCCACTAGCATTGGGACAGGGCGGAATTCTGATCCCACCATAAGCAGGGGTCTGTAGGGGCACCCTTGCTGTGAGGAACAGATCTTTCTTCAGAGCTTGCCAAGGAGCAGGAGGGAAAACTTGGCAGACAGCAAGGCAAGAAGGTAAAAAGGGGAATTTTTTTGACTGGAGATCCAGGCAAGTGACTTTTTCCCAGTCCCCCGTGTTTTTATCACCTGGATACAGTTTACCCAAGAAATTGTGGATTTACCATTGTCTAGTGGAGGGTGTCCCTGCTTGTGGCAGGAGGGGTGGACTATATGATCTTTGAAGATCCCTTACAACCTAAACCATTCTGTAAGAACATGCTTAGGCAACTAAGGAGGTATTGGAGCTGAGTGAATAAAAACATTTCAAGAAGGTCCTGGTGAAGAAAATTGCCCACATCTTCCCCCTTCCAGAGTCCTTCTACAAAGATAAAACTGCACACCCATCAAAAAAAAAAAAAAGTGAGGGGGATTTAAACAAAATAATTTGAAGGCTCCTGTCTTGAAACTTGGGAGTTATTGCACCATCTGTGAGCAAGCTCTAGGGTGCCTCACTGGGAGCACAGAGGGAGCTCAATCTTGCAAAACCCATGACTGCAAAGCATTTGACTAAAAAACCGAAACCCCAGGGGAAAAAAAAAAAAATCTCTGTCCCTGCTTTTGCTCGGATGAACCAGAAAAGTGTGTCTGTCCTTTCAGGAGACAGCACTGCTGCAGATTCAGCTGTGCCTACACAGGCTGCAACCGACTCCTTTGTTTCTCCTTTCAGTTTCCCACAAATACAGTCTATAGCCGAAGTCATGCTTTTCTTTTTATCAATATATTGCCGGGCTTTATCAGGAAGGCTTTTATTGCAGCTCTCCCCGTGGTGAATAAAGGTTAAAAAGGACCAGCCCTGAGCGTATCTGTGAGTGGGGCTTGTGTAATCGGGGAGCACTGCTGGTGCAGGGCTTCGCTGACGTAACCGGCTGGGGAAAATTACCGAGACGCCTGCTGGGGGACAGAAGTGACTAACTCTCATCAGCAGAGTCCCAGCTTCTGAAGGAGCTGCTGCTAAGGCAGTGGGCTAAAATAGACCTGGAGGGAAGCTGATTTCGAGCAGCAAGGGCCCTTTTTATTTATTTTTATAAAGAGCGCTCTGTGCGGATTGCGTGTGGAACTCTTTGTGTGCCCCTGTGGAAATCGGAGGGATAAACAAACCTGGAGGCGACTGCTAGAGCCTGACATCCTTTTGCTGGCATTTATCAGCCCCTGGCAGGATCCCCACGAGGATCCCAAGGGCAGCTGAGACCTGGCCAGACCGCAGGCTGTCCTGCTCCCAGTCCTGCGTTAGATAAGCAGAGCTGTTCCTCGGAGCATCATCCTGCTCCTAAAAGGAGCGAAGTTCTGGGAGCTTGCGTAAGGACACGGAGCCATCAGATGCAGGTCTCTCGCCTCCAGCTGGCTGCCGTGATTTTGGGGATGCTGAGTGCTGCCTGAGGCTGTGCAGCAGCACCTGGCTTGAAGCCACGAGATCTCAAGGGTGAGAAGAGCCAGAGCAAAGCCCTGGTGAAAGCCCCGGGAGCCCATCCAGAGCCAGGGGATTCAGGGTTTGGCCCTTGATCTAATCCAGGGACAATCCCACTCACGTTGCATAGGCTGCACCTGCTCAGGGGCTGGAGGAGGGAAAAGTTGGTTTTCCAGCCTTGCCCTGTGGCCTTTGTGCTTGGTGGTGGGCCAGGAGGGCCCTCCAATGCTTCTCATGGAGCAGAGGGGAGGACCCAAAAAGAGGGGAGTCCTTGGCCGAGAGCTCCTCCAGTATCAACCTCCAAAGCAGGGGTGTCCCCACGATGTGTTGACAGCACAGCCAGAAATAAGGCACATTTCATCCCCTGGTCCTTACAGGGGGGCCACGCCAGCAAAGTCTGAATCCATGTCATGACTCCCAGCCCCACACCTGATCCTTCCACTGTGTGACTTCTGGGCTACAGATGTGCAATGACACTTTCCTGTCCAACTCCATGTGACTGCGAGAACCCATCTGGGCTCAGATAAATAGGAAATCAGACCGTGTCTCATCCCCTGCCAAGCTGGAAGCCAGTTACAGACACAGAGAAAAAGCCTCCTGTCCCGGCTTCCTCTGGAAAAGCACAAGGGGCTGGACATAAGGAAAGCAGCAAATCTGTGCTGCTGGAGCTGGTCACCACCAGGAGAAGGATGGCAGTTTGTCCTGACTGTGAGAGGTAGCACTGACCTATCTTGCTGTCACTGGTGAGGACAGAGTGGCTGCATCAGTCCACCCAACAATTGGATACCAGAACGAAGGGGCACCCAGATGTCTGAGGTGGGACACACTTGTGCTAAAAGGGACCCCGTTGGCACAGCTGGAGCATCTCCTCTGCCAGATGTGAATTGCAAATGCAGGTGGGATGCAGTCTCTGGGTATCCCTGGCAAGGTGGACAGAACGAGATCTGAGGTTGGACAGCCAGCCCAGGAAAGCCTGGAAACATTTCCAAGGCTTCACAGTCTTTCTCCAGCTACTTGGAAGGCACAAAGCTTTTGCACAAACATTGTCTGTGGTACAGACCAATGTAACAAACAGCCACTTTCTACCAAATCCTGTGCACAAACTACGTTACTATCACCATATGAACAGAAGCTGTAGCTGTGTTTGTAGACTACTGGCTGCTGTAAATGTATCCCTGTAGGCTTTAAATCCATGCCTGGTTGTCTGATGATTGGTTTAACCGGTGCTAATTCCCTGGAAATGAATGGAGCTACTCATCAAATGTTTCTCCCAATGAAACATGCTTTTTCTCCCTCAGGCAAATCAAGAAGTCCCCTGGGAGGGCAAGAAAAGCCCTGGGAAGCAAGGAGAGCTTAAGCAATAGCCATGAGTTTGTGGGTAGTCCTGGGGAGACAGGAGGTGCCTGTCACAAGCCCAAAAGCTGCACAGGTCCTGGGAAGCCCTGGCCCCTCTATGCCCTGAATGGTGCCGACTGTCAAAGCACCAAGAGAGACGTGGAACTCTCCAGGTGGACCCGATCAAAAGAAAGTTGTTTCCACCAGATCTGTGACTGTAGCGAAACAGACTCTTTCTGTGTATCTCTGCCTTGCATTTGTGTTAATCTGATCTCCACAGGGGGACTGGGAGCATCCCCTGCATTCATCACCGTTCTGTGTCCACAAGCAAGTAAGGATGGAGGGAGACGTGGTCAAGGGATCACGGCCCTGCCCTAAATCTTACCACAACCATACCATTCCAGAGAGGTGTTTTGCCTACTCAGAGAGCACAGAGACTGGTTGGATTCACAGCCAACATGAGGCCTCTTGCTGCCTGCCCATGCACAGTAGCTCGGTCCTGTTGATACGCGTGCAGCAAACATTCAGATACATGTCATATCACAGAAAAATAGGGATTAAAAGGTAGCTTTGCTGGTGTTTCGTGGTTGCAAACGACACCAGCTTGTGCTGTGTGTTGGAGAAGGCTCTGAAAGGTGTATTCTCGGGAAGGCAGTGTGGGAAGCATGTGTCATGGTGCCATGTGGTGCCTGAGTCAAGGTTTAATTGCTGGGGCAACTCCCTGACGTGAAACTGAAGTAGACACGACTGAAAACTGGAAGTCGGAGTAATTGTCTTTCCCCTCTTTATAACTGAATGATCTTTTATATTTAGTTTTAACCCACCTGCTGACAGGAACGTGCACCTCCACAAAGAGGTGGAGAACTGGTGCTCCACAGGAGTGTCGGCCAATCCTGGGGGTATCTAAATCTGCCCAGAGATAAATGTTTAGGCAGTGGCTGATTAAATTTTGTTATATTGACTTGACAAAGACTCAGAATTAGTGTGGGGGGGGAAGTGCTGCTCTGCTACAGTCCTTTTGCATGACCTTGTGCTGGTCATATAACTCACTGTATCTCATTTTCTGGAATAACATCACCCATCACCCAGATCTGCTGCAAGCTAACTTGGTAATTACTAGTAGAGTGCTTTAGGAAGCTGTGCTAGTGTTCTAGGAAGAAACCACTGTTGAAATTTTTTCACAGCTGAGCACCTCAGGCTGGCTGGAAATGGTTCAGGGCAAGAAAAATGGACTTTCACAATGTAGGGGCCCCTTTAGGGCACAGAATTTGAGGTGACTCAACAGCAAAGAAAGGATTTGTTTCGTGAGAGAACACCAAAAAGCTGAAAAAGCGCTGTGATTGCTTCCTTCAAAACAGGCAGAAAGAGATTGCCATGTATTTACTGTCTCTAACATCACTCCTTGGACACCTCAGGGGTGTTCCCTCACAGCCCACAAATTCTCATCCGTGCACCCAAGATGACCGATGTATGATCTGCCCTGCAGAGGAAATATATATTAGAAGATACAAAGATACAATTCATAAGAGCAAAAATCTTCACCACTGTGTTTCTTTTTTTATAAGATCAGACTCCTCTTGGGGGCAATGTGATGAGAACCAAAAAGATGGGGTTTTTGGGGGGATCACACTCCATCCTTCTCTCAAGCAAGTGGCCTGGAGGCATGTTTTGTGAGGGTAAAAGGAGTTGGAAGCACAAACTTTGGCACAACCCCCGTTCACCCACCCCTGTTAGCACCCACCTCTTTTGCTGTAGAGTTTGTGCACTGTACTTGGTGTGGTTGGTTCTTCCCAGGCTGCAAGTGGAAGTCATCTTAGTCACTTATCCAGCTCAGAGCTTGAAGAAACTGGTGTCTCTCAGCTTCCCACAGCGTAACAAGATAGAGTAACTGGCTCTAAGTAACTCCCAAACAAGTTCAGGAGGGCCAAAATAGATGAAATGGATAGCACAGAGTTCATTTCCCAGCAGTGTTAGTCATCTATTGCTTTTCCTCTGTTTCCCTACCTTCTTTGCACTCGGATACACAAGCAAAGTCTGTCATAAAAAAGTTTCAGAGCTCCAAAATGGGGAGGAGAATGAAGGCAGATTTTCAACCTTGCTTAAAATTTTAAAGCCACCTCTGTTGTGCCATCTGAAGGAGTTCTAAGTGTTTGGGGGAGAAATAAATATAATATTTCAAAAACATTCTGAACTGTAAGAATATTACACCCATAAAAATTCCAGCCCGAGCTTATAAAACTTTAACAGTGGTAATATTAAAAATGCAGAGGGGACCAACAGAGAGCAAAAGGGAGAGCAGTAAAGAAAAGAAGAACGTGGCAGGAGGAAATACACAAAAATATGTGGCTTAGCTCAGGTACTTTAGGCATTGGCTCAGCATGAACTAAATACTTTGTCACTTCAACATGAACTTTCTGTCAGCAAAAAGTTTGGGGTAAAGGGAAGTGGAAGCAAACGCCTGGGATTTGTGAGCTGAGAGAGAAGTGGAGACAAGGAGCACATCAGATCTAGGGGACAAGGATGTCTCCAACCTGGTGTGCAGGAAGGACAAGCATTTGTAACTGCAGGGCTGATAGTTATGGCTTTTCGTGAAGCCACCAGGCCAGAACCTGTGGAAGGGGACGGGAGAAGAGTTGTCGTCATAGCTGGGAACAGGGAAGGCAAGGGGATTGGTGGAACGTGGTGGAAGTAGCCATACACCAGTTGATCTGGCCCCTGCAGGATAAAGGTGTGGGGGCAAACTCCGCAGGAAGGATGGAGACAAGGCAGTGGATGATAAATGGAACAAAGGTAAGGATAAGTTTCCCAGCTGTATAGTCTGTGCCTGCCTTGCTCGAGTCAGGACACAGGGGAGACCAGGTCTGCCTGATTCCTTGTTGCCAAGCAGGGATGTGCTCATTAAGATGAGGTTCCCCCGAAAGAAATTTAGTCTGGGTCAGGAACCAGCCAATGGGTAGAAAAAAGGCCGTGTAGAAAAGGGAATTAAAATCTGGCAGTGAGCTCCTGGTGGAGTTCATCGAGGAGCTGTCTTGGACACTATCTTAATCCTTATTTTCTCTAAATGACCCTAGCAGAGAAGGCAGGAATGACGTGAAGTTGGGAGTCACTGCTGGTACTGATAAGGGTTGGAATAGTGCGTAGGAGGAGCTGGTTGCCCTTAAGGGTGAGACTGAGACAAATGGGAGGTAATTTAGCAGTAAAAAATGCGCTGCCATGTACTTGGACACAGCGAGGAGGAATTTCTGCTGTATCCTGGCAGCTTATCCACAAAGGAGCAGAGATAGATCGCTCAGCCATAAGATGGCTGTGAGCCACGAGGAAAGGCAAATGCAAATGGAATCAGTATTTCCAGGAGGGCCTGGAGAGAGCAGTGCCAGGGGATGAGGACCCGTGGAGACCTCGGCAGTGCTCGGGACTGTGCTGGAGCTGCTGGAGAAATCTCCTTGTGCCAGCTCAGGCCTTGGCCCTGCGCCCTGTGATGGACCCCAGCAGCTCCCTGCAGCCTGGGGGGCTCCGTGGGCATGTGGCCACTCTCCATAACCACATCTTTCTTTCCAACATGCCCACTGAAATTGGAGAGATGAGTGATTTAAGCTTGAGGATAATGCTGGCCGTTGAGCAAATGCCTCTGAACTATTCCTGACTGTGCTCAGACGAGACATGACAGCACTAATGACTGCTGGAGGAATGGAATGCTGCAAAGGCTTTCCTGCAGGAATCCTGGGAGCAAAGCGCTGCCCAATTTTAAGCTGGAGCTTTGCAGGCCAATAAAGGCAGTTGCATAACGTGATTATGGGTGACAGAAGATACGACACAACAACCCAGGAGATCCTGTCCAGTCCCATGATATTAAACTTGTTATCTGTAGGGAGAGCTACAGACATTGATAGAACAGGGGCATCCAGCTAGACACACTGGTATTAAATCTGAAGATGAATCATGGCCAGTACTTTGGGGCAAATAAACAAGGTATGGTTTATTTCAGACTTGTCTTTGGAAAGCCCCCCTCATGACCTGGGAATTTAGAGTCTCCAGGGCAAGGGAAGTAAAGGAAGACAAGATAGACAAAGCCACTGCATCAAAATGCCTCCTTTGAAGAGCAGTGTAGATCTCTGTTGAGCTCCTAAAGAGCAGGACAGACACAGCTCTTATCTGTGCCAGCTGTCCCAGAGGCTTGAAGGGACCTCTAGAAAGGACTAGAAATCCCAAAACCAGCCTGTCCTCTTAATCCAATGCATTAATCATATAAATAGGCAACAAACGAAGCTATAACAAGAATCTACCTGGATACCACCTTCTTCTGTGGTCTGGAAAACCATAAATGTTTCTATCACACCCTTTTTAATCAAAATGACCAAAGGTCATGATCAAAAGGACAGTGACCAGATTTCACTACATGCCCTGGGTATGGGTTTGGAGGGCCAAGGCAAGGGCAAGTAGGGTGGTGACCTCTCAGGGTCAGTGCTGGCTGGAGGGTCCAGGCAGGTCCATAGCAAGGGGAACAAATCCAGGGCTTTGGTGCATCTCTGGTATCCCCAGGGTTGGGCTTCAGGGGCATGCTGGGCTCAGGATAACTCAGAGAGCAACATTCATTTGGACTCCTGCAGAGATCAGGTCAGGCTGGAATACAGCAACAAGAAGCAGGAAAACTTCTTAGCCCCTCTGTCTAGCACTAAACCTAAAATACAGGTGTCAGAGGATCAACTGCTGAACATCAAAGTACCCACAGCACTCCGTCCTGCAGCAGCTGGGAAGATGCAATGACCTCCAGTGAAAAGATGCAGACTAATTCCACTCTCTTTGACCCTTTTAGAGGAAATTGTTTCTATCTCTCAAGAGAGGAGGGTTCGATTTAAAACACAGCGGCTGACTCGCTCTGGCCTGTAAATTGCTTTTAAAGCACCAGTCCTGTGAGAATCCCCCACTTCAGTTCACCTCCTGCCCTGCCCAGTGCAAGGCAGATTTCAGCTCCTCACAGACCAACCTGGCAGCCTAAGTAACACTCTGTTCATCAGTTTATCCTCTGCCAGACAAAAGAAAATCGACCCCCTTGATCCTCGCTCAGGAAATGGAAGCGGTTCTGAATGAACTCCACGTGTGAACAGCCTCTGGGCCTGCTAAACTCGGCTGTAGGAAGCAGTAACTTCCTCAGTAGCTGGCTCCTCTCTTCCTGTGCCAGAAGGACTCCCACAGCATGGGGTGGGCTGGCTTGGGGAATGGGTCAGGGTCACCCCTGGCTCAGGTGGAGAGGTGTAAAGCACTGTACTGTGGATCTGTAGTGGCTGGGTTGTGGATCTGGGAGCTGGCCTCTTGCTCACACTGGGGGAACTTGCAAATTGGGAGGTGGCACCAAGCACTGGTGAGCCAGACCTGAAGCTTTCTAGTGAAGGGTATTTACTAATTTTGACTACACTTCATTTTTTCAGTCCAGGTAGGCTTTGGCCACCCCTCAGGAAGGCTGATGATCACCCGCTGAGAGCCTCTGCCTGGAGTGTGGGACACTAGGACCTGACCAGGGACAAAAACTTTGTTCCCCCACATCCTGAGCAATGGAAAACTGCCTTTTAAAGGGGAGAGGCTGGCCCAGAGTCTGGCTCTTCCCAGCTTGGCACAGCCCGTTTTGTTCATCCCAAGCTCTGGCTAGAAGGATGGGGACGAGCTGGGTGGTGATAAGGGGGAGAACCAAAAACTCAAGTACTTTATTTTTTCCTGGGGGAGCAAACTATGTGGGAGATCAACCTCCTGCCAGCCAAAGCACAGACTTCTCAGATGCTCCTGCAAAGCCATTGGGGGTCGGCAAGTGAAAGAGCTCCCCGGGATGACAAGATGATGTGTCTGAGCCCAACCAGACCTGCCAGGGTCAGGGAGTAGTGTGCTGTGCCCCAGCCTGGGCTCCCTGGGAAGGCCTTGGATTTCACTGTTAACCAGCACAGAGTGGGTGTCATAGAGTAAGAGATTTCCAAAGGTCTCTTTTCCAAAGAGATTCCTTTAAGATCATCAAGTCCAACCGTTAACCCAGCACTGCCAAGTCCACCACTAAACCATGCCCCTAAGTGCCACATCTACGTGTTTTTTTTGAACACTTTCAGGGATGGTGATTCGATCTCTTCCCTGAGCAGCCCGTTCCAATGCTTGACCACACATTTGGTGAAGAAGTTTTTCCTGATAACTAATCTAAACCACCCCTGACACAACTTCAGGCTGTTCCCTCTCATCTTGTCACTTGTTACCTGGGAGAAGAGGCCAACCCCCACTGTGCTACAACCTCCTTTCAGTGGTTGTTTTAGTTCTAGAGAGCAATAAAGTGCCCCCTGAGCCTCCTTTTCTCCAGCTCCCCAGCTGCCTCAGCCACTCCTCACCAGACTTGTACTCCAGACCCTTCACCAGCTTCCTTGTCCATCTTTGGACACCCTCCAGCAAACCTTGGAGTATGTCAGACCCTCCCTGGGCTGTAAGCCCCCACCTTTGGGGTAGGAGCCCCAATCCTTCAGGCAGGGTGGGGGTCACTTAGCTCATGCAGCTTAAAGGACGAGTGACCTTCCAGAAGGTCTCTTATCCTTTCTTTGCATGTTCATTCCGTGCCCTCCCAGCCACTGCTCTCTGCTCTTCCTTCTTGGGCCAGGAACTTAAACACTGGGGTGGTTTCTCTTTCATTCATGGGGAATGACTTCAACCTGCAGGTGATTCTAGGAGGGCTTGGGCACCCCCTGAGAGTGTGGACTCCCAACCCCTCTTCCACTTTACATTCGACTTGGACCCACGTGACCTTCTGATACGAGAGGAAAAAAAATCCATGTAGCTGCACTAGGCCCTCTCCGAAGTGAGCTGGTCAGTCAGTCTAAAGAAATCCAATTTGTTTGGCTTGTCAGAGGGAAAGTCAGGAGGTGATGTGACCATGGCTGACAACCCCCCCGGGAAGAGCTCTGTGCCCAGCAGATCCATCGGGACAGTGAGAAGAAGCACGACAGGATGCCATGGCTGCACGTGTGCCCAGGCAGGCCAGCTCAGATTGGGAATAAAAGCATGTAGTCACTTCACAGGGATAATTAACCACTTCAACAGCTTACCCAGGGATACGGCGCAGTGCCTTGCAGCCTTTAAAGTCAGGACTGGCTGCCTTTCCCAGAGATTTATTAGATCTCTGAAGAAAGTCCTGGGCTTGACGCACAAATCATGCTCTGTGCTGTATCAGGGGTGAGGCTATCCGACTGTAATGACTCCTTCTAGCCTTGAAATTTATGACCAGTGTCAGAGGGACAAATAACTCCTCCAGCAGTGCCTTCTGGAGGAGAGAGAGCTCCCAGGGCATGGCCACCTTCAAGGAGAGAGTGGCAGAAGCGCTGCCCAGGTGGCCCTGTCTGTCCTGTGGCCCTTGATGCTGTGCTGGGTGACAGCCTGGGGACACAGCCCCATCCTCCTCCAGGCAACCCAAAACTCTGATTGAAACCAGGGAGCTGTCAGAAAAAAAGGGCTGATAAATGTTCTGCTTATCTTTCAGGCAGATTTTGTTTTGCAAATGGGGTTTAAACAGAAAAAAAGGAGAAGTCTTCTGCCAATCCTGTTTTAAGGCTTTCACAGCAAAAGGATCTGTGGGTCTCAGCAGATGTCCTATGCCTTAGGATAGCACAGTGAGATTGGAGGGGGAAGGTCAGGCTTCACCCTTCCCACTCTGCCTGTCCCTCTGTAACCCTTCCCCGATGCAGATTTCCATTTCCTGAGCAAGCTGCTCATTCCTCCTGTGCAGGGACTTCCAATTTTCTCTCCACACAATGATTGCAGCAAAGGCTCTGCGAGGGGGAGGGGGAAGTCTCTGTAAAATGATAACTCAGGGGGTAACTCTTCAACAGGATCTGGATAGTTTTAGCTGTGCAATTGTCATTTACATTAATGAGAGACATACAGCTAAATAAGCGTACTGGAAATACCCTGTTCCCCAGCTGCCCAGTCATAAAAAAGAAACCACACAAAAACAAAACAGAGGAGAAGGAACAAAAAGGTTCTGTTCTCCCACCACAGGAGGCCAAGAGAAGACCCGTGGCAGAGGCAGAGATGTCACTCACTCCTCACCCGTCACAGCGCAGGGCAGCAGGGAATAAGCATTCGTGATGCTGGGGGAAGGCCGGCAACTCTCTGGGCATATGTTACTGTAAATTTGAAATTAGAGCCACTGAGGGGATGCAAAATGACAAACCCAGCTGCCAACGGGGGGGTGCTGGCTGCCAGCAGAGTAAAGTGTCAATTATTTACCATTTGCTAAAGGACACTGCTCTCTGCAGTCACGCTGAGGGATGTGTGAAGCGCATCTTAATCCATCCGGCGTGTGGGCTGGTGAAGGCAGCCCCAGCCCTCCCCTCTGCTGGGGCAGGGCTTGGAGCTGGGGCATCCCACTGTGACTCCTGGAATGGCTGGAGGCTGCACTGGCTCTGCTGGGGTCAACCCTGACGGACAGGGCAGAAAGCAGGGCTGTGATGCCTGAGGTCGGGGCAAGGATGGACACACAGACAGCATCACCTCGCGCCCCAGCTCATGAAACCGTGGTTTCCCCAGTGAGAGGTGAGATCAGGCAGCACCTGGGTGCCCACCACAGCATGGCACAGCACACCTGGGGTCAGATCTGGGCCAGGAGCCGTGCTTGGGACAATCCCACTTCGCTGCTCCCACTGCAGTGGGATGTGCAGCTTGAAAAAGCAATGGGGGAGAATTGGAATTTTATAAACTGAGTGTGTGTGTGCAAATAAAGCAGATGGTGAGGGCGTTTGCATTAGCACTCATGCTGAAAGTGCTTAGATTATGTCTTCTTTCTCAGTTAAATTAGGGCCAAATTTGGACTGGGAGCATCACTTTAAAAAATCACTGTTCTTCCTGCTGTTGTGGGCAAATGTGGGCTCCCCTGGAAATCTTTATTCATCAAAACATTCCTCCTGTCTGACCAGAACCTTCTATATTTGGGGCCCTGACAAGTCAAGGCACTTCACGAGCGCTGGTGGCTGCTTAATCACAGGGCTCTCATGAGGTTCAGTCATCCTAAATAAGTCACCAAGGCCATGAGTCATGTCACAGGTGGGCTCCACAGTGATTCAAGGATGAGATGCTCCCTCCTGATTTATTTCATGATATCATTACCCCAAAGAAAACTTATTTAAAAAGAAGTATTCCCAAGCCTCACATCCCACTTCTTCCACTTGAGCTTGCAGCCTCTTCTTACTGTCTTCCAGGGGAGTCAGCCAGAGGAGCAAGAGATGCTACTCCACCAGCTGGGCTTGAAGGGAACAGTTTTAGTGGAGGTCTCACTTGACCTTCACTTGCTGCCTGCCCAGACTTCCCTCCGAGGGAACATGGCAAGGTTTTTCCCTGGCTGGCTGGGACAGCGTTATCCCCTGGGGACTTCCAGCAGTCAGGCACAAAAGGAGCGCTGTTCCTTTGGTGATAATCCAAAGGGAAGGCATGAAACCCATACAACACTATCTATTGAAACACCTTGACTGCAGCATTTAACACCCCCCCAGTCCTGTGTCACCTCAAGGACAGTCACTTGTGATTGATGCTCTGCTGTTGGGAATCGGTGGATCGTGACCACGGGCTGCAAGCAGCTGTTTCAGAGCTGTTTGCACGCTCTGTGCACAGAGGCTGAGGGTCAGGAGGTGTTTTATGGCCAAACTTTACGTTCTTGCCTGTGTATTCAGGCACGGGAACTGGGCGTCTCGTGCCCACCACAGCCACGGGCACCTCGCTCACCACGTGCACACCTCCGTGTTTTTAAGAGCCACATCCAAGGTGAACAAAGACAAGACCTGAGGTTTCTGCACACCCCAACGAGGCAAAAATGCCCAGCTGTCCATTTTTGCTCACAGGCACGTGGTTTCTCCCTCGTTTATCAGGCTGAGAGCAAAGGGAAAGTTTCCGCCTGTAATCTGTTATCAGAACTATTGGTGATAACTCCTGTATTATCAGCATTTCGGGTGAAAGGTAGGGAATGCCACACCCCAGCTAAACTAGCTGGGAACTTGAAAATAGAAGATTATTGATCTGGAGCCAGCCTTTATGTGTTATAAAATAAACGGGCATTAAAATAACTCTGTTTCGTGCCATGTGTCCGTATCTGCATGTGTGCATATGCAAAAGGACAAGGCTCATAAGATAAACAGCAGGGATAAAGGAAACTAC
Source organism: Neopelma chrysocephalum (assembly GCF_003984885.1). Taxonomy (NCBI): domain Eukaryota; kingdom Metazoa; phylum Chordata; class Aves; order Passeriformes; family Pipridae; genus Neopelma; species Neopelma chrysocephalum. The sequence continues at coordinate 13,623,303 of NW_020897737.1, forward strand.
TGGGCATAATCCAGGTCTGCACCACAATCTGTGGGAATTTTATCACTGACTTCAGCATGGCTTCACCCCACGTTGCAGCGGCAGTTGTGACCTGGGAACTTTGTACTGCCGGAGAGGGGGAAATCTCAGGACAAGGACCTGGCACTCACTTCTGGCCTGGGGAGGACCAAAGATGTCAGAGGCTGCTTTAGATAATTCATTTTATAGCACTTGTATTACAGCTGCTGTCTCCCAGTGAGACCTGCACATTTGGAGCCCAGGATGACTAAGTCAGCTGGCTTTGCAGGAGGTAGGATTGGAAAAATTGTTCCGTTAAAAAAAAATTAAAACAGTAAAACTTCCCTGCAGGTAGTTTTCACTGCGCTGCAGGTGGCCTTCAGAGAAGCACAGGGAGATGCTCTTCTCAAAAGCAGGAGCAAGGAGCATTTATCCTCACCCTGAGCAGGGCAAGGAGGAGCTGCACAGCGCTGGGTGAGGGGGTAGGGGGGCATCTCAAGGCACCCCAAAATACTGTTTTGTAGTAGCCTGGCAGAGATGGACCCCACAGCCCAATGTCTTGGTGGCAGCATGACAGGAAGGACAAAATGCCATGCTGAGCAAATCCAGTCTGTTCATGAGATCTCTCCACCCAACCAGCTCCAGCCTTTCCAGAGCAGCATCCTGCCCCTGGAGAGCTGCTGCCATGGACCCCACTAGGACAAGCACAAGGTCCTGGGGAGAGCAGGGCCCAAAGAACTTCTTCTCCTTCTTCTCTACACACTGTTTGCTTTGAACTGCATGGATTTTACTTGTAGAGGCTCCCAACCAGTGCAGCTCTTGAGCACAGAAAATTTCCTCTAAAAATCGGTATTTCGGCAGCAACCTGAAGCAAGACAACTCAAGGCAGTTCCCAGAGAACAACTGAACATCAGTACCACCAGAACAAGAGGTTTAATGGATCAAGTGCAGCTGAGGCCTCTCAGGGTTTATACCTGTTCCTTACACACCTCTGACATGTGGGCTGTGACACTGCAACAGTCTTGTTGCCTTGCCAGCTGGGAGGATCACTGAGTCTGTGAAGTCAGGAACAGGTCCCCTGTCTGAGACTTGTTTGTGTGAAAAGGTGGATGGAAACACCCATGTTTTGATAAAGGAACTTGGCCAGTGGAACATGGGAATCACGCCTAGCGGGGTGATCAGTGGGAACAACCAAGTGTATCCCAGGTGAAAGCTGGGTGGTGGTGAAAGATGCTGGTGAAAGAGGCTGTTACCCTGTCTGCCAGTCAGCTTCCCAAATAGAGCAGGGAAACTCCTAGAGGGTTGATCCAGGTGAGGCCAAGGTCTTTCTGGGCTTTCACAAGAGGCTTCTTTGTTCATGGAAACTCTTTGGGAGTCGGGGAGGAAGCCACAGGGTGGTCCTTGACAACGTCTCTACAAGAAGGGAGATGGGGCCCTGATGCCCCCACAAAAGGTGAATGCAACTCCAGCTCTCTTTTGGATCTCTGCTTTTGGGTCTCATGGCACCACTGGCACAAGGGTGGAGGGGGTTGTACCACAAAGTTTAAGGAAGTTCCAGCCCATTTGCTGCTGCCCTCCCCACTTTAACCAGCCAAGAGCCACAAGATGTCTGTGCTCAGGCCAACCATCCACAATTTTCTTGACTATCCCATGCATACTCTTGGGGTTTGATTCAAGTTGCGTCAGTAGCAATCTCTTTCTTGCATAATCTCCTTATTTGGTAGATTACAATGTTCAGGGTGTGAGGTGGCCCCCTCCCCGACCCCTCACTCCCCTCCTGCCCCCTTGCCAAACTCAGGTCTTGGCCCTGAGTGAAATACCAAAGGTGAAGGTTTTGGCTCTTGACTGAGAAACACAGAGGAAATCTCACAACATTTGACTTTCCCCTGCTTTGTATTGACTTCCTCGTTATGATAACAGGTAAAAAAACACTGCCTGCATTTTCACTGAGGCAGCTGCTCTGTCAATAGACCCCAGTTCTCCTGGTCTCCTCCTCCCTCCCTCTTCACAGATTAGCTTCTCAGAAAAATGGAAAATTATCTTCAGACGATGCAAGGCTGACAGGAAGACAAATCACACTGTGGGCATGAACCATAAATATTGTTAAACACCTATTTCAGCTGGTTTTGCCTGACTTCTGAGAAATTATATCTAGCATTAAAAAACCACAGCTGCCACTGTGTGTGCTAATGATGGCACGTCAAGAGCACAGTGTCGTGCTTGCCTCTCTCTGTTGAAGCGACACGTTGGCACCCTGGCAAGGTGAAACCCACCTGGCAAGGGATGCTCTTCATCAAAGACCAGCATCACGTGCTGGAGAACAGCTCGTAGAGCAAAGACAGGGATGAGAGAGAGGAAATTACAGGTGCATTAAACTGATTTCAGTCACACAGGGGCCCAGAGTAATTGCTTCAGGAAAGAATAATTACGAGTATGGTAGTGAGGGAGGATTAAACTAACCTCTGTGCATCACAGAACTATCTGAATTTAAGGTGTCTTTAGGCCTCTCTGAAATGACATTTCCATCAGAGGAAGGAGAAACAGTCAATGTGGTTGTACCAGTCACTTCCAAGGGTTCAACAGGAACACACAGGGCGCGCTGCCAATCTTCCGGGGAAGTGGCTTGAATCTGGCACCAGAACAGAAAAGACTTCTACATCCTTACAGGACGAGACTGAAAGGCCTGAGCTTGTGCCTTTTTGTACGTCCTCACACTGAACACAAGGGAACTCCCTGTGTCGGCCTCATTTTCTGAAGTGAATGACTTCAGATAATCAGAAAAACATACAGGCCAGAAGTTAGTCTTGAAGACTGAGGAGGTTTTAGAACATTCTCCAAAGCGCAAGAGAGGCAGCAAGACCCCCCCTGCCTCCTGCCCTCCAGCATGTGTGGGCTGCAACGTGGTAGATTTATGTCCAGGCTTATGGGACTTGGCTGCCTGCCACAGCAGGGACACGACTTCGGTGACCCAGGAGTTCCCTTCACCTCTGTGCTTTGTATGTGCCTCTGACACACAAAATGGTGGTGGCCCTGAGAGCTTGTAAAAATACTTCTCTTAATCCATTAATAAATTCTGCTTAGTGTCCCCAGTGCAGGGTCTTAAAAGCTTTGCTGTGCTGAGGTTTTCAGAAGGATGTTGCGTCCTGGGCTCGGTGAATCCTGCAAGAGTCAAAGGCCACTGATTTTTGCAGGACCTCAGAAATTCCGGGTTGGCTGTCAGGGATGAACTTCCTTGATTCATGGATATTTTTACGAACTGAAATGACCCTGATGAGTGGTTATATTTTGTCTAAGAAGTGGATTTGTTCTCTTTCTAAGAGATAACCAGACACTAGCAAGTGCCATAAAGGTATAGAGGAGCAACAGAAAGCAGGAAAATGACATTATTCTTTAAAGAGATAGTGTAAATGTGGAAGATGGAAATCACCTTGTCATTTCTTAAAATGCCAATCTTTGAAGTAAAAGAGCACCAAGGAAACTAGAGGTCAGTACTACCAAGGCAAGAATAGCCTCTTAGGAAAGACACTCATACTCAAATCCATTGGTGTCATAAGCTAAGCAAGGCAATAATATTTTACACACTAATATTATGAATAGTTATCTTATTCATTACATACATAAAATATATTTAAATATAAAACATACCTATATATGTAATTAATCAATCATATTTTGCTAAGGAGACTATATTAGAGATCTTTATTGTCCCAGGAAAGCCATGTAGGAATTAAAATCCAGCCAAATCAACAATGCTTTTAAGTGCACATTTTGATATGAAAGACAACAAACTCCAAACGTATTTTTTTCATCTTTACTTAAAGGTAGAGGCTTTTTTTGTCTTTGTAGTGGCCTGTGTGCTCTTCTCTGCCAGACTAATCTGTCTGCTGCCTTTCTGTCGCTCTGCAAAGATAATACACATTCTTGATCCCTATTTTTGAAAAGCCCTTAGGAAAACATGACTTGAAGGAGGAATAAAAAGCTGTAGCAAAGGACTCAATTTCTAGGTAATTTCTTCTAAATCCTGCTTTCACTTTATTACCCTGACAAAGAGTCCTACAGTTGCAGAGCAGGGCCCTGCCTCCCACGGGGGATATACGGAGGATTATCTACCCTGAAATGAAAGTCTGTTGACCTAGGGAAAACATTTCACTAAATAACAGCAGTTGTGAATTGAAGGGACCTGTGGGGTATTAGGCACGGTGTAAAAGCAATTTGAACAGCGTAAGGAAAGTAAGTGGAAATAGTTTTGGGCAGGAAAAGTAGATAAAGAATGTAAATGAATGCGTTTGTGGGATGGGTAGGGGTTATGCAAAGGGAAAACACGCTCGATTTTCCCGGCTGCCCTCTGAAATGGCAGCTGCAGGGGTGCTCCAACCTAGGCAGAGTCACACAGCTTCCTAAGGGGGCTGCCTACCACAGAGAGGGGATCTGGCCCTGCCCCAGTTCCTGCCCTACAGCAGGACTCGTATTCCCCACGGATCCCAGGATGCTGCCTGCACCTTCACCAGCATCTCCCTGCCTGCAGTGTCCCGAGGCATCACTCTGCATTTCAGACTCTCCATGGCTGTGCCTCTGGATAACCCTGCCTTGGCCAGCAGCGTCTTGTGTTTTTAAGGAAATTAGGAAGCCACCAATTCTTGAGCTATACCAAATTAAAATCAGAGGAAGGAAAAAAACCCATTAAAATTACTAGTCTTGAGCTTATCTTCCCAGCCCACAACCAAGCAGAAACATGAACCTGCTGGTAACTTTGACTAAAGTGACTAATGCTGGTGAACCAAAGATTTGGGATGGTTCTGTGACTCTCTCTCTTTTTTGTTCACTCACATTAAGAGCAGGAGCAAGTAATTGCTGGCACCCCACATGGTCCCTGGACCACAGGAATGAAAGCATTTCTGCTGTTCTGAGGAGAATTATGTAGATCCTGCTTCCCTTTTGCCCTGTGTTACAGTGAGATGCCAGCAGTTTTTATTAAAACACACCCTCCTTCCCTCTCCAGAGTAAATTAGTTGCTCTCAGGATTAAGGAAATTTTCTGAAGGGTGGCATCACAGAGGGAAAAATGGCAGGGGATATGCTAGGCTCGGTCTCCACGCTCATAAACTTTGTTTTCAAATCCTGCATAAAACAAAAGGTGGCATGAAATATGATTTTGGGCTGGGAAATATCTCTGGCAGGGAAATTTTTCAGTTGTTGAATAACCATCTGAGGCAGTGATGGAATAGCTACAGCCTAAGTCATACAAAATGAGGGGGGAAAAAAGACCTTGACTCTTTTATGGAGTTTCTACAAATCCAGGGCTCAGCAGGGGCTCTGCTGTGCCAGGCAATGTGAGTTACAACAGAAGCAAAAGCCTTTGGAAATCACCAGTGTTGTTCACACTCCTCAGATTTTAAGGAGCTTCCTTCCAAGAACCCTTTTTTGTTGAAAACTGAATTTATTTTCCTAAATACAGCAGATCTATGAGAGACAAACCCCTCTGTGGGCTTGACGGATACCAAAGGTTCAACAGCAACTTGCCGACCCTTGCCCAGAGCTTTTGTAAAAAAAAAAAAAAAAAATTAAAAAAAAAGCCATTTGAGAAAAGGATGAGGCTGCAGTGCTGGTTACAACACCTCCCTGGTAAGGCTGGTGAGACAAGAAATACTTTTATTCCCCACTTCCACAGACCAAGGATATATTATTGACCCCTCAGTTGCCCCAGTTCAACGATTTGCATGTCTATTGAATGCCCTCGGTTAGAAGGAACAGATACAAATCTTGCATTTTGGGTTCAGATGATGGAGAGTGATGCCTGCTCCGCCAGCCCGTGCCATGGCCAAGCCGTGGAGTGTGGAGCAGTGGGGAAGGAAGGGTCTGGGAGGCACAGGGCTCTGCACGGGGAGAGCAGCCACCCAAGGACAGTGCAGATCCCTGGATGCTCCTCCAGCCCTTTCTTTCCCCCATCTGCTTGTTGCCACCCTTGCTGCACATCCTCATATTCGGGACGGTTTGCATGACTCAGCCAGGGATGGGTAGGAAAATGAATGTCATCATTTTGATCCAGTTAAAAATAAATCATCTGGTGCCTTCTCTCTATCCTGTCTCGTCATCCTCCCTTCCCCCCTCCCTCCCTTTTTTTTTCTTTTTCTTGAAGAGAACTATTAGCATATGTTTAGGAAGGTAAATCGTCCCCTGAGTTAAATTAGCACCTGACCAAATGCGTGCAAAGTGCTAATTGCGCTTTGCAAGCAAAACCAACTGAAAACAAGCTTCTAAGGCTCCAGCGAGCAGTCACGAAAATTGAGGCCATCCCAAAGCAAGAGGAGCTGACCGCAATATTACTCAGCGATAAAACTCTGACCATTTCATCCCGAACAAAAGGAGCAGACGGGAACTAATTTCTAAATAAGTATCGGGCAGCTCTTTTGGCCCCACCGTCCACTTGCAGATAGGACAAATTTTTTCTTTCAGGGAGAAGGACGTCTGTATGTCTGGCCTCAGGCACTGGACACGTATTTCCTGTGGCCTGTGTAAGATCAGGAACGATGTTGATTTCTTCTTGCACATTCACTCTCCCGTTCCTGGTGGTCTCGGCAGGAGGGACCGTTCTTGGCAGCAGGAGTTGTGGGGAGGACAGAGGGCAAGGCATCATAGTCACTCCCCAGGCAGGAGCCTGATAGGATGTCCCAAAAGACAACACAGGAAACTAGTAGTACCCTCCAACTCTGAGTTTCTAGCAGAATTACGTCTGCATTTATTTATTAAAAAAAAAAAATCAGATGGTCTGAGGTAACTGCTGTGGCTTTCTGGGAAAAAGGGTATGGAAGCTTTTGGTCCTTTGAAGATGAGAGACATGGAAAGAAGATGGGCCTGTGGTTTTTAAGGGGCATGTGATGCCACTGAGGACAGCACAGATGCCCCTGGATACAGGAGAGATGAAGGCTTTGGTCCCAGAGGGATTTGGCACCCCGATACCCAACAGGGCCAGGTGTGCCATTTTTTTGGGAAAAAGGAGCAGCAAGAGGCTGTGGCACCCTTGGGTTTTTCTGAAACGGCTCAAAAGTTGCTGTTTCCTCTTTCTCCCTCATGCTCCTTCTACCAAACTGTAACTCTATCTTAAAGGAGAAAAAAAGGAGCAGGAAATATTGGGAATTTTCAATCGATTCATAATTAAAATATGTTTAGATGGCAAAGCCAAACACTCTGAAGGCAGGCAGGACGCAAGCTGCCTGCAAAGCCTCCTTCTAGATACACTTTATGAAACAGACTTATTTCTAGGAGTGCCTGATATTTTTTTCCCATCTTTATATGTTTACACCTAAAGGTCTGAAGTTTGTGGTCACTCAGACAAGTGCAGATGTGGCATGTCCCTCTATTAGCATCCCTGACGCTGCCATTTTTTCTCTTAACATCATTTATGTGAGTATCACTGGAGCCTCACACCTCCTTTTCCATCTGGAACAGCCAATTGTGACTATTAAAACAGAAAACTAAACCAGTCCCTGAGATACAAGCAGCCTTCTCATGGATACCTGTGGCCATCCAGAGGAGCTGCTCTTTGTGCCACGCCGTCCTCAGAGCAGTCAGCCTATGATTGCATTGATACTTATGCTTTATTTTTTTTTTCAGTCTTCCTCTCTTCTAATTGGTAATTAGCCAAACGATGTTACTGCTTCTCCCCCCTCCAAGCAATCTCCACCTCTGTACAGGAATCATGCTAATGTGCCAGAGAGCTACACGGCATTTGCATGTTTTTCCATCTCTAATTTGGCAGCCTCGGCTCTTAAGGCAGGTGTGATGCTAATAAGGCAACTTGAGCAATCAGCCCAGGTAGGGATTTGTGGATTGCACAAGAATTTGTTTGGAGTGTCTTTCCATGTCTGCGCTCAGCTCAGTGTGCTAAATATAGATAGGAGAGGGAGAAGGAGGGAACCTGAGCATGTAAAAAGGACTAGTAGGAAGGCTGTGGGGTTTGCTTTTTGTGAGGGCCTTAGAGCAGAGAGTACCTGCCCCTTAAGTCAGCCTGAACATCTTTGTGTTCCAGAAACGACCACACGTGGCACTTACTGGCATGGTTGAGTTGACAAGGTGTTCAGCCAAAGGTAGTGATGATCTTAGAGGTCTTTTCCAGCCTAATCCATTCTGTCATTCTCCTCCATGCTCAGGGGTGGACATGTTTCCAGGAGGAATGGAGGGTGCACGGGTCCCCGTCTCCTTCTGCCTTTAGTGCTGAGCAAAGCACACAGATAAATATAATTGGCAGCAGTGTTTTGGCACCTACAGTCCTGCTGAGCCATGTTTCTCCTGGGTCCCACAGGCATTGTTATTCACCTCCTTAAAACCCTAATCTGCACCACAGGGATCTTGCAGGAGCTTCCAGCACACGAGGGTGGGGAGGCCAGCAGCCTGTCCTCCTCTGCTCTGGCAAACAGTGTGATGAGGTTGAACCAGGCTCAGGCTTCATGGGTCACCTCGGCACAAGGTTGTTCCACAGCTTCCTCCACTTTGGGAGCACGTGGTCCCTCCTCATTCATCATCTCCTGTTCTCCCTGCTGATGAGTGAGCCGTGCTCTGGGATGGATGTGGAGTCTCTCCCAGGGGAGGGATATGTGTTGCTTCCCTGAGCAGAGAGCCCAGGTTCAGGACCTGCTGCAGCGTGTCACCCAGCCCATTAGTAACAGCTTCCTTTGGGCAGGCAGGGATGTCAGGGCTGTCTGGGTAAATTAAAATCAGTTCAGTCTTTGCTGTCACATCAGCTCCTGCTCTGCCTTGCTCGCTTTTCTCTCTTGGTTCCTGTTGGCACTGGAGCCCTTGAAGTAAGAGAGACATTGCAGAAATTTTCCAGAAGTATGAATTTAGATTGTTCTAGGTGAAAACTGCATTTCTCGGGTTAAAGAGATTGATTTTTCCCCTCATCTCTATTATCATTTATTTAGTTGTTGTTTATACCATTATTTATACTGTTACTATTGTTATTGCTACTGCTATTACTATTTACTGATACTATTACTATTGCATTTTCTACAACTATTTCCTATTACTACTACTATTCTTTTATTCCACCTAAGCTGGGCTGTGAGTTGAGAAAGCATTTGAGGATATCTCCTCTCTACCTGTTGTCACCCCAGGCGTTACAGGTCTGGGACTCGGGGTTTGGGGAGGGAAGGCACAGAAATGAGCCTTGAAGATGGTCCTGCTGTGTGGCTCTGAATATCCCTGGCCACTGAGGATGGTGGGGACATCTGACCCAGGCCTGAGTTTCCCAAATGGCCTCTGTGGTTGTAATACTGATGAGGTGGGTCAAACCCTTTACTCGGATCCTACCCTGCATTGAGATGTTGCCATCTGGAAGTACATCTGTATCTGCACAATGTATCAGGCATTAGCAGAGAAAAATCTGAGGAATCCTCTGCTTTCAGACACCCTCTCTGGAAATGCAGCTCTTTTGCAAACCAGAAAATGCTCCCACCCTGCATAAAGATGTGGAGCTGGGGGTCACTCTCACTCCTGTCTCCTTGTTCTCTTTTGGACCAGAGCAACTACCCCAAATGAGATAGAAAGGGGCGTTTTTCCATGAATTCCTTCTCTCTGGAGAGCAGGAATAGCTGGGTGTTTCATGGACAGCTCCTGGGGTGTGCTGGACCAGGGTAAAGCTCATCCCAGAGGCAGGGGAGGGTGTCAAGGCCATCACTTCCCATGCTGCCAGCCCTGCAGGCACTCCCACTGCTCCCAGGACTATTCCAAGATTAAATCTTACTTGACTTAAATTTCCTTCCATGCAAACATTTCCTCGAATTAATAGTTTCTCAACAATAGATAATCAAAACACTTGCCTGTATTTTATTTTTAAATAAACCAGGTGACGGTCAAAAGCAGATAGAAAACAGACTGATTAATGAAAGAGTGTGCTGGGGAGTTTTTTTAACTTTCAACGGATGGAAAAGCAATTAATTTTTGGTCTGATTCTGTTGTTTTGATTTATTCTTCATGGGAATCCTTAAAAAGGCTCCCAGCAAGTTGCGGCCCCAGTTGAAAGCGTGGCTGGGAAGGAGGCCACAGCCCAGTGCACTGCAGGAGGGCCAGCACAGTTCTCTGGGGAGGATGAGAGAGGATGAGATGTGTCAGCCAGCTGAAGCAAAGCAGGAACCCTCATTTGTTTGAAATACCTTCTTTAAACAAGAAAGAGGATCCTGGGTAGGAATACAATTAAAAGGAATATCTCTCTCTGAAGCCAAATCCTGAGGACTTTTACCTCTATCCAGGCAAAATGTCTTCCCCACACGACCTGGAAAGATTTGCCTTAGCAAAGGGTAGGCAGAAGCCATGGAAGGATCCTGGGGCTTGGGACTCTGTGCTTGCTCCAGCAGCACGTCAGCACCCTCATCATCCAGCCTGACAGAGACTCCAGAGCCACACAGCAGATGTCCACAGTGGAGTGTGGCCCATCCTTGGCTTTGTACTGGGAGCTGGGCTTTGAGTGGGAGCTACCAGCCTCCACTTGAGGTCATACACATGCTTAGGGTAGGGTGAGGTTCCTAAAAATTCATTTGGAAACCCCCAAGTGCTTATATTTTTTTTTCTGCCTTGGTTTCGGTGGGGAATAAGGAGCCTGAATATTTCTCAGCATGGGCATTTTTAAACTGTAAATAGTTCTTCCAGGTTGCTTCAGCTGGACATACTGTCACCCAGCTCAGTGGGAGGGAGAGAGAGCACGGAGAACAGGGACTGCCTCGCTTCTCCAAAAATTGTCTGGCTCCAACTTCTGCCCTCCTTTGGAGAAAAGACAAGCCCTGCTTTCAGTGTGCTTAAACTCACTGAGCTGACCTTGCCCGTGATCTCGAGCCAGAGTAATCTCTGGGCTCTCCCTTGTGATATTTGTGCCCATAAACACCTGGATTAAGTGACCCATGTCAAGTACGAAATGACAGCAACATGGTTTGCTCAGCACTGACCCGTGACCATGTGCTGCAGCCCTTCCTGAGCAAGAAGGAGGTGGTATTCAACAGGCAAACACCTGTGGACACGCTGGCAGGCCTTTGCAGTGCCAAGCTTTGATGATTTAGGACAGAAACAGCCAGCTGGGGTCCCTGGGGACCTGGGTCTCCCCTGCATGAGCGGTTCAAGAAGCACTAAGCTCTCCCAGCTCTCAGCGGCTGGTGACAGGAGCTGGGCTTGTGCTCCTGAGCCAGGGTCAGCACTGTTTTTCTTTCCCGAAGAGCACAGGCTGGCTGGTGAGTTGTCACAGATTTGCAGTACCAGGAATTAGAGGGGTTTTTTTAATGTGAACACAATGTTATCTCATGTGTGCTCTCGGGGCACCACAGCGTGAGGGAAGCAATGAAAACATCTCTCCCCTCAGGGCAAGGCGATTTTCTAACTGGGACAAGAAAAGGGTTGTCCTGGGCCAAAGCCAGGCATGAGGGATTGCTGGCCAAGGGAGAAGCTTTAGTCCTCTAAAGTCTCTCCAAAATCCCATTGGCAAAGCTGGGTTACATGGAGAAGTAAACATCCTCATTTTGGGATGAACTGCAGTGCCCAAAGCTGTACAAAGCACAGGCAGTGGGCATCGTGACTTGGCACATCCCTCACATTTCACTCTGTCTCAGAAAATTCCAGACCTTTAGCCTGCCTTGACCCAAGACTTTCTTAAAAAACAAAGAGCTTTCTTAAACTTGGCCTATGTGATTCTCACCTCAGGCTTACTGAACCTTTGCAACCCTTTGGTAAGGGTAAGGGACCTCAGCGTTAGTAACTGAACCTGAAGCTTGGGGACGCTTGCAGAGTGTGGCTCAAAACCAAAATGAAAGCTTCAGCCTGTCCACTGGAAGACTCCCATGAAGACCTAAGGCTGCCCTGTGGAAACTCAGTAACTGAAATCTTGCCTATGCTAAAGTCACAACGCAGATAAATGACCTGCGCCGCTTTGAAAAATGAATGCATTTCATCCCTTTGGATTACAACACAGGAATATATCTTTTGCTCTCAGTGAAAAGCATCCTACTGTTTATTTTAGCTGGCAGACTTGCTGCCAGAAAGGAAATGAGAACATTATCTCTAATGAGTCTTCTCATAATGACAATTTTCTAAAAGAGGTACCAATTCTAGGTTTGTGTCAACAGTCCCACATCTGCAAGGCACGGAATAAACCTCCCAAGCCTATTACAGTATGCAGCCTCACTCCTCCACAGTCAGTGTGGTAATGTCTTGACAGAGCAGCAATTCCAGCTTTAATAGCAATATAGATTTTTCCCATGTGTGTACAAACACACATCTAAGTCCAGACTGTGCCTCTGGTCTCCTCTAAAACAAACGGTCTAAGCCACATTTCTCTTCCCCACTTATCTGTTGACTCTTTCACACGTTCAGGCTGCCCACCATTTAAAATCCAGCCCCTAGGGATGGAGTCCTGCCTCTGTGTCTTTGGAGGTGCCTCATTTTAAGTCATTTGACCTGTGTCTGCCAAAGCCATTTGAGGGAATTAAAGCAACATCTCCAGAGGTCTTGCTGGCAGGAGGCACAAAACCACAGTGTTCCACCACATCTGCTAGGGGGTCAAAGCATCCACCTGCCTCCTGCTGGATCTTGGCAGCAGGTGGGTGGATAAAGCCCTGATCAAACAGCCCTCTGGCTTTTAGGCTTGGTAGAAACAAGGGTCATCTTTTAAGCCAATTCTCAGGGGCGACTGGGATGTGTCAAAAGTCTCTGATCCTTGCACCATGTGCAAGGCAGGTGAGGTGATGTGGGGGTTTTGGTTGGAGTGGAATTAATTCCTTTCGCAGTAGCTGGTGTGGGGCTGTGTTTTGGGTTTGTGCCGGAAACAGTGTTGATAACACAGGGATGTTTTTGATGTTGCTCAGCAGCGCTTACGCAGAGCCCAGGCCTTTTCTGCCCCTCACCCCAGCGAAGGGGCTGAGGGTGCACAAGGGGCTGGAAGGAGGCACAGCTGGGACAAGTGATTCCAACTGCCCCAAGGGATACTCCACGCCATAGCTCAGCATATAGAGCTGGAGGAAGAAGAAGAGGAGATATTCAGAGTGATGATGTTCACCTTCCCAAGTCAGTGATAGGTGTGATGGGAGCCCTGCTTTCCTGGGAGTGGCTGAACACCTGCCTGCCCATGGGAAGGGGTGGATGAATTCCATGTTTTGCTTTGCTTGAATGTATGGCTTTTGCATTACCTGTTAAACTGTCTTTTCCTCAATCCACAAGTTCTCCCCCACTCTTACTCTTCTGACTCTCTCCCCCCCACCCCACCACAGGGAAGAGAGCAAGGGGCTACACGAGGCTTATTTGCCAACTGTGTTAAACCACAACAGGAGAACAATCAAGAACAAAGTCTGCAAACTGGTCCCACTGCTTTGAATTCGTGTTTGGTAAGATTTTTGCAAACCCTATCTTTGTGCCTGGCCTTTGCATGAGAAGGTTGTGTTCAACTGAATGTTTCATTGGTTCAGCTGGTCTAGGTTTGACCCTGTTCTCCATTTCTATAGTGTGTGTGTGTTAAAAAAATAAGAAATGCTTGGGGGACACCCAGAAATTAGGAGGTCCTCTATAACCCCTAAAATAGGGCAACAGTGTTAATGATAAAGGAGTTCAGCTGAACAGGGCAGGATTTTGATAGACCACTGAAACAGTAACTTCAGCCATGGAAAATATATTGACCATACCTTACACTGGCTTGCTTATCACACTGTGTAAAGGCCCCACCAATCTATCAAGAAGCCAAGAGCAGCAGAAGCCTTCACAGGACACCCTTCAGCAGGACCTGGAAAATGAGCACAGTCAAGGGCATGCTGGCTAAGGAATTAATTCCTGTGCCCTGGTGTTGACTGCAAACCCAAGAGATACTTTGAGCTGCCCTGTGGTGGCAGGATCCAGAGCTCCCTTCAAGAGCACAAACATTTCCCATCTTCCCCTGTACAAGAGGGATCAACATCCACAATCAAGATCCACATTTGCCACTGTTGTGCTGTGCACGTTTGGACAAGGCTCTTGGGGATGTGGTGGGATTCTTGGGGCTGTCCTGTGCAGGGCCAGGAGCTGGACTTTGATGATCCTTGTGGTACCCTTCCAACTCAGAATATTCTATGATCCTGTGATTCTGTAATCAGTGCAGCAGCAAATTTCTTGTACTTGATCATGAGCCTATGAAACAAGTGAACCAAAGCCGAAGGTTTTTAGGGATTCACAGGTCTTTCAGACAAGCCAAGGCCAAGTCTCAAGCAAACCTGAACCAATGCCTTTCACTTGGAAGGTGCAGGGTAACCTTAGACTCTGCTATAGCTAAAACCACAGTGGGGTTATAAATCCAAATCCACCAGGCTGCCTTAAGACCCTTTCAAGATCAGAAGAATGTGTCCAAGCACATTTCCAAGTCCAGACTTGTTTCTCTGCTGTAAGAAAAAATGCTGCAATATGAATAAAAATGCAGCAAAGTTCAATGCCAGACCTGATAAGAGGAGAAGAGTGATTCGTTTTTACAAAATGAAAGTCACTCCCTCATACTGTCACACTCACACAACTCTAAGCACTGAAAAGTTTGTATCCTCCTGATCTGGCCAGGATTCCTCATGCTGGCACAGGGGACCAGGAACACTGGCTGCCCAGTCCTCACCAAGTCTCCTGAGTGACACTGTCCAGGTTCAAACATGATGTTTTTCACTCATCAGGAGCTGACAGCAATGAATCTCTCCATCCTGCCACACCCCTCTGTGAGTCATCAGGATTTTATCTCCTCAGTCCTTTGTCTCCTGATCTGGGTGTTCTGAGAAGCTGTCCATGGATGTATTTCTCAAAGACCTGCCAGTCCAGGAGCCAGCAAGAGCTGCCACCCGTCCTGTCACCTCCTGCCACTAGCTCCTTTGGTAGTTTTTCAATATTCCTGCAATATTCCAGTATTTTCGATATGCCTGTATTCCCATGCATTCTCCCTTTGTCCCAGTCTTCAGATTTTTGCCACAGTTTTCTCTACTGCCACACAGGCTCCACATGAGGCTGTGCTTGGGCACACCTTTCAGCTGAGCCCCAGGGTGCTACAAAGAGGGAGAGCCCAGCTCCCTCTCAATCCACAAGGAAGTGTTCAAGGGACTCAGGTGAGAAGCAAAGTCATCCAGGAGGTCTTCTGTGCTCAGTTCTTCCTGAGCACAAGGTGGGTGCTTTGGATAAGATTCATCCACTCAGATGTAGACACTTGGAATTAAATATCTCCTTCTGAGCTTCCTCCCCAGCCAACAGACAGAGCCCATCCTGGGAACAATCCCTCTCTTCCTGGTGGAGATGGCTCAGATGGGTTAGATGGGGTTTGCCCATGGAGTGGCCATTCCTTTCCAATGCCTGTCCAGGGAGAAAAGGGCAGTGAGCTCAGTCTGAGGTGTCTACTCTGCAGACCTCTGAATTTAGAAAACTGAATCCTATCCCTGCAGCCCAGAGAAGAGCAAGTAATGGGGGTGGGAAGCACATGGGCAGTGGGGCTTGCTATTCACAACCTGATCCAAGCCCCTTCTCAGCTGCTCATTGCACACGAGTTTGAGCTCCTCCACGCTTCTTATAAACTTCCTAAAATCATGGGCAACTTGAGAGCAGGATTCTTCCTCTGCAGACTTCTCCCTGCCTTTTCACCTCACAAGCATCCTTCTCCTGACAAGTTGCTGGGATGCTGGCAATGCCCTTTGAGCTCTCCTGCCATCCCCCTCCAGTGCAGCAGAGTTTGTGGGTTTTGATCTTTCTCCCCGTCGATCTCAGTTGGCTCAAGGATGGTCAGGAAGTGCTTTGTGGTCAAGAGCACACTGAGGCATGGGAAGAAAATGTTCTGTGGGGCAGGACAGGCTTTTATGTGGTTGCTCATGACAGCAGGGGACTGGATGGGGTGAACCAGGAGGTCACTTCCCCACCGACATTCCCAAGTGCACTGGTAGGAAAGGTCAGCGGCTCAGCAGCCTGCAGTTCACTGTCCTATTGACATCCAACCTTCTGGCTTTTGCTGGTGGCTTTGACTCTTAAAGGACGAGCCAGGGGAACCTCACATTACTGCTGGGGGAGCTTTTTTGCCAAGCCTGATCCAATTGCAGCAAAGTTAATGTACTTCCAGGATCCGAGGGGAGTCCCGGACACCACCCAGAGTGTTGGTGGCAGCCAGGAAGTTTGTGGGCTAGGGAAGGATGCTGCTTGGAAGTGTTGTAGAAGGCCTTGTTGACTCCATGCTTCTCTGGTGCGTATGAGTGCACTGGTTACCTCAGTAAGAGGTGTTAAAAAGTCCCAACTTGCTGGGAACAGGCTTTGCCACCATCCCTCTTCCCGTAAAATCCTATTCTTGTCGTGCTGGCAATAAATAACCCCTTGTCATGCACCGTGGGCACACCAAGTACTCAAACAGGGCCATCCTTTGGAAGGGAGGGTTATTTTCAGTGGCAGATTTTAGCTGAGAAGGGGAAGCTCTGAATGGAGGCTCTGGCATTTTGCAAGGCTTAGCTGAATTGTTGGTGCCTGCTGGTTCCCACAGTCCTCTCGGCGTGGTGGTGTCACTGTGTCCACACAGACGAGGGTAAAGTGATATTTTGATTAATGTCAGCAGTCTGGCACTTGGTGGAGGTGCAGTCTTTGCTCTTTCCTCAGCTGAAAAACAATATAGCTTTGTCACTCTTCAGCAGTCGGCAGGGACACATCCTGAGAACCAGCTGAGCCCAGTGACTTGGTGAGGGGAAAGAAACAGGAGGAAAAACTGCTTGTTGTTTTGATACAGAGATTCTGCCCCTAAAATGCTAGGAAAAAGAAGGGCCAGATGTATAGTTTGTGGTCAACAGCAAGTAGGATTTTAATCTGACAGGCATATCAAAACAAACCTCTAAAAGATCAGCAGATCAGCCTCTTATTCCAAGGGGGAACATGTTTCTTGGTTTCCAGTTGTAACCTGGACGTCCTTCTTTCATATTAGAGGGTTTAATACACCACACCATCTGCAGGGTTATTTCCTTCCCATGATTCAGTTGGGATTAACATGAGGCCAGTTGGTGCTCATGCTCTCTCCCTGGGATGGAGCTCTGGGCAATCTGATCCAGGTGGAAGGTGTCCCAGCTCACGACAGGGGGGTTGGAACTGGGTGATCCTTAAGGTCCCTTCCAACCCAAACCGTTCTGTGAGTCCATGATTCTGTTACTTCATTGGCATTCCCACTGCAGGTGTACAACACACACAGCAGTGCCTTCCTTTGCACGCACCAAATGTGTCTGTTCAGTGCCTGCCATCCCAGCTCAGAAGGAAAGACACTCTGGAAAACACAGCTGCCCAACTCACCTGGCAGAGCAGCTGCCCCAGGGGTACAACATCAGGAAATAGTCCCACCAGGGGAGCAGGAATTTGCTGCTGGAGGGCATCTGGGAGCTGGCTGCAGAAGGGAGGTGACAGGGAGGCAGAGTGAGTGCTGGGGTCAGTTTGGATGTGGGGCAGTGCCAGGGACTGGTGGGTGGATCAAAGGGCAGTGGCCCTTAGGGGGAAGACACTTGCCAGAAGGAAGGCTCGAAGAGAACACAGTAAAAAAATCTCTGAGCTTGTCTGGAGCGGGGGAGGTTGGTGCTTTTCTGTGGAGCACATAACTCATAATAGTAACAAAACCAACCAACCAAACAAAAGTGGCTGTTGTTCCCTTTCTTCATGTTCTCTCTGCAGGAACCCAGCTAATGCCCCTGAGATGCCCCAGGTAGGGTCACTGTGCCCCAGCCCAAAGCCAGGCACTGGGCCCTTCCTTTGGGGTGGGCAGGGGGGTTTCCACCTATGCATATCTTTGCCTTCTCCCTTAAGGCCTCTTCTCCACCTCCTCATGCTGGGGCTAGTTTGGGTCTTTCCCAGGCAGTCTCCGACTTTCCAGCTGCAGGGACTTTCCCCGGGAGCTTTTTCTCCCCACCAGGACGTGTCTGAATTTTGTCCATCCTGTGTGATCCGATGCTGCCAAAAAAAAGCTGTAACAAGAGTAACAACACCCACACTTTTTCCCAGGGCGCCCACCTACCAGGTCCAAAATACCGTGAAAACCTTCCTCCAGGCACAGATCCTGGCGCACGTGGGCACAGCACACCCCTCGAGCATCGTCAGCTGGTGTTGGTGCTGGTGCCCCACAGACACTAATCATAGAATCATCCAATGGTTTGGGTTGGAAAGCACCTTAAAGATCATCCAGTTCCAACACCTCTGCCACGGGCAGGGACACCTTCCAGTAGACCAGGGTGCTCAGAGCTCCATCCAACCTGGCCTTGGACACTTCCAGAGATGGGACAGCCACAGCTTCTCTGGGCAACCTATTGCGGTGCCTCACACTAAAATTTTCCTCATGCCCCCTCACAGTGAAGAATTTCTTCCTAATATCTGATCTAAACCTACCCTCTTTTGAAGCCATTCCCCCTTGTCCTCTCACTACATGCTCTTGTAAATGTTCCTTCCTAATGAAGGAATTCCATCCAACTCAGTTGGTCTTTTTCCTTAATATCCTACTGGGTGCTGGTAGTCAAATAGCTGTTCCCCATCTCTGGCACCTTCCTGGGCACTTGCACTTCCTTGGCAAGAGCTAACTCAGGGACTAGCCCTGCAAAAGACAATGTGGCTGCCAGGAGCCCCCTTCCTGCCCATGCACTTGTTCATGCAGCTCCTCTTCTGTCCCTCCGCTGGCTTCTTAAACGTTGTCACACTTAAACTTTGTCCCCTACTGTCAAGGGACTCAAAAATTCCCTCTCCCTGGCCCAACCCTGCCTGTGCAGGGCTCATGCAGCCACCTGAGCTCATGTGATCTCTCTGCACAGAGCCACCCAAAGCAGCTCCTGTACCCAGAGCATCCAGCCTTAAAACCAACCCAATGGACTAGAATTTTCTCCCCAGCATCTGTATACTGTACACCTACAGAGAACTTTTTAATAAAAAAAATCATCCCTAATTTTTATGCTTATCTTATAACAAGAAGTAATACAGTTGAATTGTATCATACCCATCCTTTTACCCATCAGCATTTTCCAGACTTCCATCTTCTCTTTCCTTAAGGTTTATCTGAGAAGTGAGCTTATCAGAGAAGAGATTAAACCAGATTTCTGTTGCTGTTGCACAGTTTCCTAACTCTGCTTCCATTTACTGGCAGACACGTGAGTGCTGACAGCACCTGTGAACCCAGGGAAGGGCTGCAGAGTAGGCATTGAGCAGGAAAATTTTGGTAGATAGTCTGGCAAATCTGTCTTCTGCCTCCTATGCACCACCCTGCCCTCTGCAGAGATGAGTCCTGAGGACAGGACCTGGCAGGGAAGGGGGTAATGTCTGACCTACCATAATAGCCATGGCCAAGGCTCATCTCTCAAAGCCCTCACTGACTTGTAGATTGGCTTCAGAGCCCAAAACCTCCTCTAGTTTTTCCAGCTGTGCTAGTGGATATAATGAAAAATGTTCCCCCTGTCTACAACCCTTTGACCTGGCTGCGTCCTGAGACATTGCAGCTACAGCAAAATATGCTGGAGACCTCCGTGTCTGGTTCTCTTCCAAGGCAAAGAGAGCATTTCACCTCAGATGCTTGAGAAACGTGAGTTCACATCTGATTTATTGGAGGACTTTGTTCTGTGGTGCAAACACGTGGTGAGAAACTCCTCTGTGCCCTGAGTGCTGTGTGGGTCACAAGGTGAGGAGCTTTTGGCACAGTAAGTGCTCACCTCAGGCTGATTCCCTGTCAGCACATCACCCCTTCATACAAACCCCTGATGAAAGGTCTGGGCAAATGAAACCACAAGTGATATGGGTATGAGTTTGGATATGAGTTTTTCCAGGACATTTATGCTGTCTTACTCCAAAATGTACAGGTAGAAGCTGTCAGGCTCTGCTGTCTTGCGAGGTCTCTTGGTTGGTTGGTTGTGGTTTTTTGGTGGTGAGTGGTTTGTTGTGTTTTTTGCAATCTCTTGGTTAAATTAATGCATTTTCAGCAGCTTGGTTAACAACCTAAGCATGGAAGCCACACACTGAGGCAACCTTCTGCAGTTTGCCAGGCATAAATGTGAATGAGAAGCTTAAATGCCAGCACAGCCCCCCTAGGACTTGGAGCATCAGGTGCTGGGAGGGAGAGCAGGACAGTCCAGCTGCACAACAATCACACACTGATTTCTGCTGTTCTCAGCTGGAGAGCATTTACAAGTGCTTCAGAAACTGGGGTGGCTCCTGCACTTCATCTTATTAAAGGAAAAAATAGATGAAAAATACATATGTATCCTCCCTTGCATGTTTTGTTGTTTGTTTTGTTTTAAGTTTGTGTTATCAAACCATAAAAGAGTTGATCTATGCTTACCACTCTAGCTGGAGACCTTGTCTCTGAGTTATCTGCCAGCTCCCCAAAGGAGAAGTTGGAGTGTGGTTGGGCTGCTTTTTCCAAGCAAGATGGAAATACTGTTGTAGCCAACTTCACTGGTTCACCCATGGGTACCATCTGTTTTTTGGGTCTTCGTTGCATCCCAGTCTACACCTCTCTTACTCCATGCTGCCTTTCTTAGTTAAAATGATAGGGAGACAAAATGATAGGGCATTAGTAGTTCCTGGAAGAGAAAAGCCAGCCTGGCAAGTTTACAAGTCAGCTCTGGTGTGTACTGCTAGAGAAACTACTGCCCAGCAAAAAAACTGTGAACGATTGCTTTCCTCTCCAAAATCCTTTCCCAGACTCCACTGGATCTCCCTGCCATTGTTAATTAAGTTCATGGTATTCCATTTTCTCTGTGTGGATATGACAGGGTGTTTGTTTTGCATTAAATTCAGGTGAGACTTTGAGCTGACGTGTTGAAAATCAATGAGAAGCAGAAATTATCAGGGGAAGCCAAATTGCTACAAGGGCTGAATGAGCCTGTTGGGCTTCCTGGTTTCAGTCCCATGGACAGGGTCATATATCCTGGTGTCATGAACCTCACAGGGGAAATAATGACATACCCAGAGACTGAAACAAAGCTATGTATAGCTTTTCTTACCCCTATGGCCCGCTGAAGCACATAAATAAGTCAGGCTTTTTGTGGAGTGTTTGGAAGTAGTTCATAAATTATTGGAGAAGAAAGGTCAGGCTTTTAAAGAATGCTTTGGAAAATCAGCATCTTTGGGAAGGATTTGACACACTTTGTTTACAGTGTGAGAGAATTCAACACACAAATCCTCTGAAAAGCCCAAGGAGCCTTCCAGCAAAACCAACAGAGACAAGGCTAGACATCCCAAATATTTCTCCTTAAGTAAAAACAAACAATAACAACCAACCAAAAAAAAAAAAAAGGCAGGAAATTAAACCCCAGACCTTCCTTAGTCAGCACTGAGAATTATGAAGCAGACTTTCTAAGGCCTTTACAGCTCACCTCTGAGCTCTGGCAATAACTCCTGCTGAGTTATCTCAACATGAACATCATCGGAGCCAAATGTCGCTCCAGCGCAAGACTCAGCCACGTCTGAGGGATAAGGATGGACTAAAAGGGACCCCTTTGACCAGAGACACACCCAGTGGCCTGTAAAACACTTTAGGGGGCATAGTTCCCTGGGTTCCCCCTTGGTTTTGCCCTGGTGGCTTGGTGGTAGGGTGACACTGCACATCCCATCCTCCAGCGCGGCTCAACAGGGAGGAAAACGGCATCAAAGGGCTTTGGCTCTGAGGGATTTCTCCAGCAGAAGGAGGAAAAGAAAGCAAAAGGACGTTGCAAGTAGTAATGTGGAGGGCAGACAGCAGTGCATTAAATCCTGCAGCGAGGGGCTGACATCAGCCTGAGTGGGTGGAAAACTGAGACAGTTTGGACAATGGGGCTGCTCTGCTTCCTTTGAGCACATTGTCAAAGAAAAAGGGAAAAAAAAAAAACTGAAAGGGTTACTGTTGGGGTGTAGAAAAATAAGGGGGAAAAAACCAAACAAACCCACAACATTCTCCGGAGGAACATATAGGAGATGCTCAGCAAATACCGAGTGTGACCTTTCAGTCCTGTGTTCCCTTCCAAGCCGGGAAGGCCACTCGGTCCCACCGGCGAGGGGCTGCTGCCACCTCCCGGGAGGGGGATGTGCTGCTGGTGCCGGGCGGCCAGGGCAGGAAAAGCATCTTGAAAGGTACCGAAGCGCAACACCAGAGCCGGTTCTCTGGGAAAAAAGCAGGAATGGTTGGACGAGTACGTAAAAATCCTTTGGCACAGCATCTCTGAGCACAGCGCTTGAGGCACCAAGGAAATAAAGCTGTTCGTGTGCAAGTGCTGTGTTAGATATGACATGTTTTGTGCACACTGGAATACACACGTGTTCAGAGCTTCACTGCACTGATGGCCTTAAAGGCAGAGCAGACTCTGGATTAAAGTGAAGCTCCTTTTCCCCTGATCCGAGGTTAATGAAATGATCGACCAGCTATGAAATCTTCACAGAGAAATCACTGTAAGCAAATCATGGAAATTCCCTTTTTCCCGACTGCCAGCTGTGCCGTCGGTTCCCCTGGGACCCACCAGCCCACGCCATGCAACAGGAACACTGCCCATGAGCCCCTTGAGAGGTTGTGTGCTGAAAATACTCCATGCAGGGCCTCCCTGCCTCTGGACCCTTACACAGACCAACCCTTAACCATCCCAAAATAGCTCCAGCAAGATGTGACAGCACTCTCTGGAAGCAATGAATGCTATGGAGGAGAGTCTCCAGGGCTTTATGGATCAGCCTCTGCCTATATGCCAGGGTAGTTGGGTCTCTCCCGTGTTCCCAAAGCTGCTGACTGACACGTGCTGGCCCCCTCCCCGATTTACAGCTCCCCCAGCACGGCTGTGTGGCAGCACCTACTGGCCCCCTGTCCCCACAGTGGTGTGGGCAAATGTGGGCTGTGAAAGGGCGAGCTGGGCAGGACATCAGGCAGATCCTGTGGTGGCTGACAGGGGTTTCCCCAGCAGCAGCAGGTTTTCAGAGTCCCTGCCCAGCTACCACCACCTCTGCTGAGGCAGAGCACCTTCTCCAGGCCGGGCTGAGCCCACCCTTCCCAAGAAGACTGAAGAGTTCACAGCCCTTGTGGTGTGTGGTGGGTCTCTGCAAGACAGCTGGAGGATGGCCTTTGAGGCAGAAACAAGTCCCCTGAGTTTTGGTCGACTTACATCACTCCATCCTCTTGCCTCAGCCTCTCTGACTGAGATCTCATTTTTATTCCGCTTGTGCTGCACTCCCAGAAACGCCACAAACATCTACACCACGTCCCAACCTCACATTTTTCATTAAAAGTGCCAGTTAATGGCAAGGGAAGCGCCAGCCATGTAAATTGGCTCCAGCCCTGCTGCCTTGGCTCTGTGCAGATCCTGATTGCACTTCCCCTGGGAAAACCCTCCTCGGCCAGATCAGGAGCTGGGAAATGAGGGACTTGGCAGGTACCTGCCCTTCTCACATGAACTGGTGGTTTTCCAAGCCAGTTCTGACAAGAGGTCACACTGGAGTGACAAAGTGCAGGTGGGGGGGGGGACAGAGTCCACATCATCATGGTCTCCTCTGGCTGCTTATCCCAAATTTACATGTCCAACAGCAGAAATAAACTGCAGAGGTCTGCCCAGATTATCAGTGTTATGCACTTCTGAGAGAATATTGGAATTTTTTAGATGTGTTTGGAGCCCTTTCTGCTGCCAACAGGGGCAGCTACTGCTTTTTTAACCTCAGATCATAGAGACTTATGTGGCAGAGATCAAATCCTGATGACAATACCAAGGAGATGAGGGGTTATGAGGGTTGCATGTAGCAGAATTTGCTTTAAAGGAAAAAAAAGTTGGAGGGGGGAAAGGCAGAGAAATGCTGGTAAACTTTCAGGCTACTCCCAAATTTTATGCAACACTGGCTGACTTGCAAATCAATCAGGAACCAAGAAAAGCCAGAGTTGTGCAACCTTTATCGGGTCCATGTGCCTCGTACCCTGGGTTCCCGTCTCCCTGGGGAGATGTCAGAACCCGGGAGGCGAAGGGAGTCCTTCTGAGAGCCAGAACGCAGGAAAGGCTGCCACCCCGTGGGGACACGGCTTTTCCAGGCAATCCTTGTCCCTCTTCGGGGCTAATCTACCAGAATCTGGGCGATTTAAGTCCAAAAATAATGGATCAGCCAGGGGCGAGGGGGGAGAATGCTGCATTCATTAACTTGCTGCTCCCTTGCAGAGAGGGCTGTGAGAGCCCTGTGTGCCTCCTCCAGAAAAGGGTGAGGAGGGTCTCCCTTATCCCCCTGCCAAGAGGGGAGACAAGGAAGGAACCTTGCCCAAAATGCTCAGGGATAGCGACCTGCAGGTCAGATCCTGCCAGCTCTTGCTCCCAGCTTTTTCTTGGAGGAAACAGGATCCTGGCAGAGGTGACATACCCTGCCCAAGCAGTGCAGTACTGAGGAGGGCAGAGGGCAGGTACAGCACCAGCAGCTGCTGCTGCTCTCCACGTCACTGCCACCCCCACTGAGTTACTGGAGCCTCTGGGAAGGAGGGGAATTGCCTGGAGGAGGGTGCACAACCCTGGACCACTGTCTGCTGCATCCTCCTCAGGACCCTTTAACAATTCCTCTAGAGGGAAAGCTAAAGTCATTTCTGCTTTCTTTAGGCAAGCAAGGTAATCAGTTTGTGTGGAAACAGAGGGCAGGTAATAAAAACACACTGCAAAAAGGATGAATAGTCACCCTGAGCAGAAGCCCCTGGTTACAGGCCAACCTACACCAAACTGCCTGGATGCTTTGAAGGTTCCCTGTGGGCAGGGTCCTCTGATGCCTTTCCCTCCGTGACAAAATAATCGACTGAATCGCTAACCAAAAAACCTCTAAGAAATTTTGTTTTGAGGAGTGTTATCAACACCTTATTAACAGGTGAATTTGCATAGAAAAGCTGTGGTGAAGAGCTCCTTGCTGAAATCGTGGTCATAGGCTATGAATGACAAGAATTTCTTTAAAGGAAAATTAATCTTGGCAGAGGGAAACAAGAACTTTTGCAGAGCCAAGTGCACAGAAGAGGAGGAAGAGGAGGAATATCCCAAAGGGGTGTGACTAGGAAGACTTCTGGGTGAAAAATGTGAAATATTTTGAGTGACCCATAGGCACCAGTAGGCAGGGAGGAGTTAATACCAATGCTCAAGCTCTTTTGCAAGTGGATGAGCCCCTCGAGGGCAGGGGTACTCTTGGTTTGGGGACAGGTGGGGAGCCTTCAGTGACAGGTTCCCCCTCCTATACAAAACACTACCAGCCACTCAGCATGTCCTTGCACAGAGGTTTTAGAGTTCCTCATGGTTTAATTAGCTGATGGATTGCAAAAGGCTTTAAAATCAGCCCTTGTTAGAACAGCAAGACAGTCAAAGTCTGGTGCCCCTGGGATGTGCCCCAAAGGTGAGGGGCTGCACGGGTGCTGAGCTGCTGCCCCTGTGCATGGCTCCTGAACTGCCCCAAACCTGTCCTGATTTCCTGTCATCAAACCCTCACTTTCTGCCATCCAGGCATGAAGAGGTGCCCACAAAGGGTTCAAATCTCATTTCATGGGACTGACAGACACACAGGCTGCTCAGACACCTGCAGGCAACATCTGCACACTGATCATGCTCATGTGTGGTGGGGAGGCACCAAGGCTCTGGCAAGAAGCTGTCTATGAGGGGAAGAGGGGAAAGCATCAGAGGCCAGGGACCTGTTAGTGCCAGGCAAAGCAGCAAGAGGCAGCTTCAAATAAAATGCCCTTTTCATGCCTCCTGGAACAAAATTGCCCTCTCCCAAAGTGGGCTCATGCACGCTTTCCCCCTGGACATGCAAATGCAAAAGGCAGCACAATTTTTGGTAGAAATATTTGAGATTGCCCAGTAATTAATCTCAGTAAAAAATTGGTTTAAAATAGTGTCAGACGCTGAGGGGATTTATTGCTTTCTAATTACCAGGCAGTAATCACCCTCCTTGCCTGCTCCTCCCTGATTCTGCAGCACTCCCCTCTCCTGCAGCCTTGCCCCTCTCCCTGCTTCTCCTCCAGCTGCCCAGTTCCCAGCAGGCTCTACTATCCTGCTGTGATGCTGGTCCCAGTAATGCTCCCCTGTCCTTGGGAGGTTTGGACCAGGATGAGCCCTGGGACACACTCACTTTCTCTGTATAAGAGGCAAAGCCTTTGCTCCTGACTCCCAGCCCTCCCTGGGTTTTGGCCTTGATGAGGTGGAAGCAAGTGCTTTTTAAATTTAAATAGTCCCAGAGCTTCTGTGTTTATGGTTCATATTAATATTTAAACCCACCCCATGACAAAAAAACAAAACAAAACAAAAAACCTGTATTTTTCTCTTTTTTTCACAGCTAGTCATCAGCAAAGAGAAGGAGGCTGGTGGGGTCAGCTTTTTGACAGAGCAGACACTCTTTCTCCAACTGTTCTCACCTCCCAGTGAGGGCATGGACCTGTGCTCTTCCCTGGGAAGGATGTCCTTGTTTTGTTATCACCCTGCCTTGATTTGTAGGTGAGATCCAGGAGCCCTCAAAGACATGATGATTGAGACAAACGTGTGTCTACTCCCAGGGAAGCAGTGACCTTCTCTACCTTGGGAGCCAAGGTGGACCTCAGAAACTGCACCTCCCATTGCAGGCCTTGGATGTGGAGATCTCAACCAAGAGGGAAAGCACTCCGTGTCCAAGCTGATTTTACCTATGGGGTTAATTACGGGCATATGGGGTTATCAGCCTTTCCTAAACACCCTGGATTTTCATCCGTGTGGAAAACTATTTGAGTGGAGCATGAGTGTTGAAACCTTCAGTCTTGAGCACTCACATCTGTGCAGACTCAGGAGCTATGGATTTCACATGTGGCAGCTGCAGGGAGAGCTCATACCTGCACCCTACCTGCCCTGCCATCGAGCAACTTTAATCATTAATTTGGGATTAAATCCTTCACACAGTTCCATGGAGATGAGGTCTGCACTGCTGTCTGTACCAACCCAATGAACTGAAAGAATGGCGTGGTTGTGAGGCTGCTGAATTTCGTCCTTTTTTCGATCCTTTTGTTTTGCTTGCATGAAGGATAGCAGGAACGTGAAAGAAAGGGCGAGCCATCATCCCAAAATGTACTTCCAGCGGTGGAAAGCTCATCCTTTAAGCGGTGATAAGCACCACACTGACCTCCAAAAGCCTTCCAAAGGAACAAATGAAACCCCCAAAGCCAATTGCGTGTTTCCTATATCACTTTATTGACCGCCACTGACCACGTTCTCAGGTTGAGCGCCAGATACCAGTGGGAGAGGTGGAGCTACCCTAGAATTACAGGGAGAGCAAGGGAGACGGTGTGTTAACGCACAGGCTGGGGAGAGCTGGCTGGGGATGCGAAGCCTCTGCACAGCGGTGAGCCCCCCTCTCTCCCCCGAGGGCCTACTAAGACAGTAGAAAGACGTGCTTGTCCTCCTGCCAGTTGTCCCTGAGGGAAACGACAGGGCAGTGGTGTGAACAGATACACTTAAACACTTCGCTGGAAAAAAAAACAAACAACCAAAACCACATTTCAACCCCCCGAAGGTGAGATGTTATTATTTCTCCTGCGGCTGCAAGGAACTCGTGGCAGGTTCCTCGCACGCACACAGGATCTCGAGTGTGGGGCTTGGCTCTGTTGCTGTTTTGTTGGTGTTTTTTTTTAAGAGTAACCAGTTTAACTCTGAGTGGGGTCGAGCAAGTCTGCAGGGCTTTTCCCCTGCTCCAAGCCTCGCCTGGAGACTTGGGGCACCAGGAGCCAGCATTACTCGTGCACTCCCTCCTACCTGATGGTGGATATGGGCTACAGCACCGGACGAAGACCCTTTCAGCAAGTACAGCAGCATGGCAGCATCGCCATCCATGCCATCCCCACAGGTTTAAGCTTCAATTAGTCCACCAGCCGCTCACCCAGCCCCTCGTTCCATCCAAGGGAAAAAGGGGGGGGAAGGGAGGAGGAGGAAGGAAAAAAAAAAAAAAGAAAGGAAACAAAGTAGGGGAGGAACCAACAAAATAAACCCCTCTGGATATTCACTGATATCTATGCAATGGCTCTGGGGATGAGACCTGCGGGCGGTGGCAGCCTGCGCGCCGCGTTGGCAGGCGGGCTTAGGAGGAAGGAGCTGAGGTGGGCTTCTCCTCCCGGGACACGGGGATGGGCCTCTCGCTGTGGCCGGCGTCCATGTTGGAGGGGACCTTGGGGCCCGAGAAGGTCAGCATGCCATCGTTGGACAGCGAGCAGGTGATGGCGGCCTGGTCCACGTTGGCGGGCAGGCGGTACCGGCGGTGGAATTCCCGGGAGATGTAGCCGTGGTCATCCTGAGAGGCAGTGGGGAAAGGGGGGGAAGGCGTGTCAGAAACCCTCTGTGCCTCCCTTTGCCTGGTCCCGTGGGGACATCTGCATCCCCCCAGGATCATCGTGACGCTGCGCTGCCAGCACCACTGGGCACATCACTGCTTTTTTTTATGCTTTGTGGGTTTGTGGGGCCAGGTGTGCCCTGTGATGCCCCTGAAACTGCAAGAACTGAGCAAAGCAGCAGGGTGTGGTTTTTGGCCATATTACAGGTTGGGACCTGATTTAGGCCGCCCATTTCAAAGGATGCTTGGAGACAAAGCCCGGAGTTCTGGAAAGGTAAAAGCAAGGAGGATATGTGCACCCATGTATTTATTTACTAGGCTGCAATGCTGTGTCAGTCACAATCCTGGCCCCCTTCTTTTTCTGGTCAAAAGAATGAGAAATGCAATTATTTTTTCTAAGTCGGCCATGAAAACAGCTGCTCTCTTTCCTCTGGAAAAAATAACCATATTAAAAAATACATACTGTTTCCAGACTAGACCTTTGTCTGGCCAAATATGTGTATGAGAAGAATTAAACCCCTGCTGGTATAATTCACTTTTCGACCCCCACAGATATTTCCATGACATACGTGTTAAAAGTTTCCAAGCCTGAGGCACTTGGTTGTTTTTCTTTTGTTTTGTTTGCTCTTGCTTTTTTCTCCCAGATCAGCACATGAAAACTCTGTTTTCACTAGTGACTCTGGCTTATGAAAACTCAGCCATGCTTCAGCAGCGCCAGATGATGTTCTTTGTCTGGCCCAGTGTTATTAGGGAACAATGGACACCGTCATCTGACGGTTATGGAAGATGATGATTGAAAATAAACAAAAGAGGAGTGGATTAGGTTGTTATTGTCAGATATCAGGTTGGGGCTCTATGGGAACTGGCCATGCCAATAGTGACAATCAATAAATAACTCCTTCTTCTGATAAATTCTTTTTTTTTTCCTTCAGCTGAGAACTGTTGGAAAGAAGGAAAACAGAGCTCGATTCCCCAGTTGCTCCACCATCACATCACTTCCACTTACCTGTCTTTCACTGTGCTTGCCATGGATTTCCACAAAGTCATCAATAATCTTCACACTCAAGTCTTCAGGAGAGAAGTGTTTTACATCCAGCATGATTGTAAACTTGTCCCGATCAGACCTCACCTGAAACGAGCATTGTCAGACAGTAAGACCCGAGCTCTGAGTGTGGAGTCAGCACCAACAGCTTAAAAGCCAGAGATGGAGTGGTCTGGTAGTGGCACAGTTTCTCCTTCTGTGACTATGGGCCTCAGTGGGGGTTTTCTTTCCCATCACGGGGACCCAGGGACACTGGGAGGCCTTGGTAGGTGCCAGGGACACTGGGAGACCATGGTAGGTGTCTGCACCACTGCAAGTACTCTGGGGAGAGGTCACTTCTTGCTGCTATTCTTGTGTCAGGGACCCTTTTGCACTCAGCAGTCTGCCAGATGCACTGGGCATTTTTACTCAGCAGCAAGGGGGGATGGAAACCAGTGTAATACTCTCTGATAGCACATGTTTTGTCCTTTCCGTGTTTAATGGTTTCTTTGTGGTCTTCCAGTAAGAAAAGGCCAGAGAAAGAACTTGTCCCTGAGCTCAGAACGCAGCCCCCATGGCTACACACTCCTACAGCTGCCTTTCGAGGATTGCTCCAGGGTCCTTCAGCGTGGGATTATTAAAACCACTGTGTTCCCAAGGTGGAGGAGGGGGCTGGAGAAAGCTCCTGCCCACCAGGGTCCTCTCCCATGCCGAGCTGCCCTGGCAGGCCCTTACTGTGGGAGCAGCCTGGCTCTTCCTTGCCACACGGTTGGTGGGCACAGAGCAGCAAAGGCAGCTTTTTATATGTTGGAAACAAACACCAGGAGCCAAAACGGTTTCTGTTCCTCGAAGGGAGGGCTTATCCCCGGGGAAGGTTTCCCTCTGTGCCCAAGAAGGGGCAAGTGGACTGTGGCTGGTGATGGGCTGGAGGTCTGAGCCCCTTCGCACCACAGCACAGGGCTACAGCCACTGGTGGGATGCGGGTGAGGAGGAGCAGGTGGAGGGACAAGGAGGGAGCAGGAGGAAAAGGAGAGGAAGTCAAGGGGCCCTTACCTCTGAGATGCCCGACTCCAGCACGCTGCGGAAGAGGGACTGCCTGTAGTAGGGGCTGATAGTGGACGAGAACAAAGGCAGGAGGTCATACTCGAGGAGACCCTCCCCGAAAAACTGGTCGAACAAACGGCTTGGAATGAAGGGTCCCAGAGCGCGCTTGAACCAGGGGTGCTGGATGGTAATGTCCATGCTGCTGCTGCTGCTGCTGCTGCTGCTGCTGCTGCTGCGACCTGTGGCTGCAAGGGGAGAGCAGAAGGGGCAGTGCCGCTGCTGGGGAGACGGCGATGCCTTGGCTGGACTGCGCGGTGCAGCCCCAGGGAAGCTCCCCCTATATATACCGGTCTCGCAGAATGAAGGCATTAGCAGGATTCCTCTGGAAAGACATGATCTCATGATGGGGGCAACGTGGTCAGCAGAAATGCGGAGACTGACCTGGAAATGACAGTCTGGTTGGAATCAGTGCCAGATGTCCTGGAGGGATGATGCCAGGCAGCGGGCTGTGAGACACGGGGTGCCCAGCGGGACTGGCAGGTCCGCTACGGGATCAGGCAGGTTAAACAGAACACCCCGGTGGGCATCTCAAAGATGATTGTGGAAGAGGTCTGCTCCACAGGTCTTGCAACTCACCCTTGGTTTTTCATTAGTTTGCTTCTGTTTCTGCCCCTCCTTGAAACAGAGACTCAAGATTTCTTCCAAATAAATGAAGCAGCTTCCAAGTGAGGGAAAAGGGGCTGATTCAGTTCGAAGAAAGGAAAACTTTTTTGTGACATGCTATGCAGTACCTCCACCACTTGAGAGGAGTCTGATGCCCCTGGCACAGGGGTCCTGGCAGGACTGGCAGGGAAGCAGGACTAACAAATGATGCAGAGCATGAACACGGGTCTGACAAAACAAAAACTTTTAACAAAAAATAATTTGGCAAAAGAAAGAAGGAAAAATGAGTTTGGTCGCCGTCCGTAACAGCAGCCCGAAAGCTGCTCTTGAGAGGGTCCTTGTTCTGATTTAGGAGTGATGTGGGAGATGCATTTATCTCATGGTGTCACAGCACAGATCCTGCTTAACACGCATTTCTGGTTACAGCTGTTTTTCGTTTCTGTTTCACTTAAAGCCTCCTTTAAGGGGTCATCTGGCACCCCGGACTGCCCGGGGAATGGGCTCCCTGCCCGCTGCCAGAGCAGCAGGCTCTGCCAGAGAGCTGAGGTGGCTGGGCAGCAAATGGGCGGCGAGGCTGCCCAGCTCCACAGCAAGGCTCAGCACAGGCTGTGGAGACAGACAGAACCCCGTTTCCACCACAGCCAGTGATGCAGGGAATGCATCCCAGGGCCCTATGGGCAGCAGAAGCACCTGTGTTGGGAATGTTATGCATCCCAGCAACTTTGGTAGTCAGCAGAGACTGAGGGAGAGAGAGAACAGGGCACTTCCAAAGGGCACTTCAGAGCTGAGGGGCTGAATCAGCCTCTCACGGTGCCAGGCACTAAAGAAACCAAGTGTGGCTCAGATCCTGTCATCAGTGCTTCAGGAGAATTGGGATCAATCCAGGCCAGAGGAGCCAAATTCAGAAGAGCACTGAGGTAAAGTGACATTCAGCTGACCATGACCTGGCATCCAGGCACCGTGTGGTCTTGGAAAATCCTTGGCCTTGACTCCCACAGGTGACCCCTCCCCACGTAGTGCATGGAGGCAGGAAAGGAAAAGTGGGAACCAGCAGATCCTGTTCCTTCATGGAAAACAAAAGGTTGAGCAGAAAAACATCCAAAAAGGCAGTTGAGACCAGTAAGAAGACAGACAAGAGTTTAGGTTCCACCTTACCAAGTTCCAGCAAGAAAAGGCCCCATGGTCTGGCCATGGCTCTCGGGCATGAAGGCTTTTCTAAAATCAGGTGCCAGAAAGAGATCAATCCCTCCTCAAGCCATGGAGATATAAAAACCACAGCAGACAGACCTAACCCCTCATTTAGTCCCATTGTCCAAAATCTGTCATTTTGCTTGAGAAATCTGTCATTTTGATTGAGAAAATGAAGGGAAAGACAAAGGGCTTCCAAGATTTTTCTTCAAGAGCTCTACAAGATTTGGGTCTTTGCCCCACGAGTGAAGAAAATCTCTCCTCAGTCACCAAATTCCAGAGACCTGCTAACCTGTATTTAACCAACTGCAGCAGTGACCTGATAAAGAAAACATCATCTGATAGGCAGAGTCAGAGGAGAGATAAAGGAACAGGTTCAAATTCCACTGGAGCACACAAAGCAGGTTATTTATTTGGCTGGTAGAGGAAGAGGTGGGAACTGTACCCACAGAAGGTGAGATAGATTTGGGGGTCTGACATACCATTTTGGCCCCAACCATGCATGAGGGATGAATGCTATCCCTAAAATGTGTTGGGAACATCCTCTTTGTATTTCCCAAATCGAGGGTTATGCCAGGAGCAAAGGGAGCAATGCACACAATGGCAGGATCCTCTCTGGACATCTTTCAGTCCTTATGAGACTGCCAAACCCTGGAGCTCTGACCTCCAGCATGTTCTTCAGACTATTCCCTGGATTATTGAGGCACAGAGGAAGGAGGGAGGGCCATGAA
Source organism: Neopelma chrysocephalum (assembly GCF_003984885.1). Lineage (NCBI taxonomy): Eukaryota > Metazoa > Chordata > Aves > Passeriformes > Pipridae > Neopelma > Neopelma chrysocephalum. The sequence goes on from NW_020897737.1 coordinate 13,656,194, forward strand.
CATTTCCAGGGATAGTTCCAGAGCTTCCCTGGGCAACCTGTTCCAGTGGGATGGAACACACATGTGTTCAATATGTGATATGTCACCAGAGTACCCTGTTCAATGGGATAAAAGGAATTAGGTGATCAGAAAAAAATGACCAATATACCTTCAACTTAATTTTATCTAAAATTATGTATATTACCACACACTGAAATACTTGAAAAGTGGCAGCCAACTCTATGGTTTTATGTCTTTAGCTTCTTCCAGATCCACATTTTCATGGATTAATCCTAGAATCAATCATATCCATATGTCTTTGATGGACATTTTTGTCTTTTATGGGCAAAAATATTTCACTGAAATGTAAATTTCATTTACAGGAGTTTTTTTTCCTGATGCAGACTTTGCACTGCCTGCATACTATTGGGAAAAAAAAAATATTGTGAGATGCATCACATTTTGCTTCCAGTGGTCTAAAACTTAAGTATTCAGCCCAAGTGAGTGGTCCATGTTCCCTGTCCAGTCGGTGGAGACAGGCAGATGCCTCCAGATGGCTCATGTTATGATGTGGGTGGGTAGGAAAGGTGAAATGAGACCCCTTTCAGCAGTGCCTACGTCTCAGCTGACTAAGGAGGGAGCCTGGACAGCTGACATAGAGGAGGCAATTCTAATTCTAACCTCCTCCTGGATGAGCAAAGCTGGTGAGATGAATCCAGCCCAGTGGGAATTCGGTGTGAGAAGAGAAAGCAATCATTTTGCAGCAGTTCAGTAGATCAGGCCTCACAAGACACACAACGTTTGAGCATCACTATCACCTGCTAAGCAAAAGAAGTGAGATTTGTTGGTGTTCCTAGAAAAAGAAGAAAACTGATCCATGTGCTCATGAATACACCCAAAAGCAATGCAGCAAAGGCAGGTTTTTCCTGCATTGCAAACTTAGAATGTGAGTCCAACTGAAAAAGTCCTCCAGTAGGTTCTGCTGTCCAGCTAACCTTTGAAATATTCCCTTCCTAAACCATGATGCATAACTGACAGCACGTGAGACATTTAGCAAAGGATGTTGCCCAATACAAGCTGCAGAAATCCCATATCACATTCCTGAGTAAAGCTGGCATCAGCAATCAAGCACAGCCCTTTGCTTGTATTTAGCTGCTGTTAGTTTGTCTGCATGATTGACTCTCACCTGACAATTTCTAGGTGAGTCCAGGGCTGCCTCCAACCCCCATAGTCAAGCTCTGTACAAGCCAAAAGTGAAAAGAATGTATTTAAGTGGAGGAATGACTGGTCAGGTGTAAACTGTGGAAGGTCTGTGTGAGATTCTGAAGTGCTAATAGAACTGGTATTACTGTTTCCAGCTGGTGTGTTGCAGCCCCAGGATTGCCCAGAAGGGCAAACTCTGCTCTGATCTGCACATTCTCTCGAGTCAAGTGGTTCCTGTCAACCTGCAGAGGATGCAACTCTTCAGATCTTAGTGGAAAACAGGAATGCATTGCAGTGCTTTTTCTTTCAAATACACCTATCAACCCAAAACAGTACAAGTGTACTCATTCAGATGGTCCTCTGCATTTAGATATCAGCTGTTTATTCAGATGGTCCTCTGCATTTATATATCAGCTGTTTAGTAACAACATAAGGGATTGAATAATCTCTGACAATATGTAATGATAAAATTGTTGCAGCATGCTAATCAGACTGAGTTTCCCCTTCATAGAAATCTGTGAGGTACAAAAACGAATTCATGACAGGCACACAGAGCTAGGGCAAGTAATAATGTGATTTTGTTGCAAGTTTTCTTCCCACCAGTCTTGCTGTGGTGGAAAATACTGCATAATGTGTGTGAGGGAGCTGTTGAGTGGGGAAAAAAAAATACAAACATTCTCAAATTAGTCAAGCTGAAAGGGAGCCAGAGCTATCAGTTTTGGCTGCTAAGCACTTACTAAAAGCTTTCCCTAGAAATGAACACAGAGCATTTCTTTCTTTCTTTTTAAGGGAGGAGCCCTTTCTTTAGAACACACATTTCCTGTTCCTCATGGCCAGGAGCTCCAAACCTTTCTACCACATCTGACCTGGGATGCTGACGGAGGAAAGAGCAGCTGATTGCAACAGCAGTGAGACTGATTTTCCTCTGCACTCAACCCCCACCAGATACCATGGAAAGCACTAAAGCAGTGATTCTGATGAGTTTTGAATGCTGTTGATATCTTGCTGAAGTTTATACCGGGAGGGAAGAAGCCAGGCCACATTATCAGTGCTGTTTGCAGGACACTTATCTGGGGTTGAGGCTGAGGAGCAACAAAATGGGAGGGCTGGCATGAGAAAAGGCAGGTGTTATATTCCTTTTTTATTAGAGGAATAAGTGTTTCTTGTCAAAAGCAAAGACAACACCTGAAAACCCCTCTCTGAGGACAGTTCACAACAAGAAAGAAGCCAGCTAGTGGGAGGGTTGCTACATGCTGAGCACCTTTGAAAATTGGGCCACATATTAAGAAGTTAAAAGACAGGTCTAGAAGCCTAACTCTCTGCAAGTGTATTTAAGAAAACAAACAAAGGAACCACCAAATTTGGCTTACTTTTCTTTTAAAGAGAGATAAGCATGTTCCTAGAGAACCCTGCAAATTGCCATGCCTCTCAAACAGCTTTCAGATGCTCCCTGCCCTCCAGCCTCCTGGTTAAACTTGTCCTGGTGTAAGTCACCACCCTTCTCTCACCTCTGCAACTCTTTCTTAATGAATGGTCAAGCCCTGTACCCCAAGTTTTGTCCCAGGTGATTCCCACTCATGCTGACAACAGTTTTTGTCTCACAGAGACTGTGGTTCCAAAGTTGCTGAACACCAGAGCCAGGGAAAGAGCAATCACAGTGGAGGCAAGCTGTGAAGGGGACATTTCTAGTTTTCCACCTAAAAATAAATCTTTGCCCCAGCATTTTCAAGGCACGTTCCCCTATTTTATTGCTGGCCTTTGGGATTCTTTTTCTACTCCAACATCTTCTTCCCTATTTTAGAAGGACGGGACAATTTTTATTTCATGGGTAAAGCGATCCACGGCCAGATTTACAATTTAGCTGTACACTGGAAAAGTTAAATATCCACTCCACTCATACAAAGACTGATATTTATTTTATCTAAAGAATTTATATAATATCAACAGTCTGCCTTGGTGCAGCCAAAGAGGCTTAAAAAATTACTAGCAATCCCTTTTTTCCACCTCAGAGCCCACATCCTAAACACTGAACAAATCCCATCAGTGTTTAGGGCACATAATATCATTGTTGTCAAATCAATGGTGAATTTACGTGCTGTTAATCCTTGGCACTTAGTCAAACAAGCTCAGCAAGTTTTCGCAGCACAATGCATTTTATGTTTTCATCAATGGATTTGCATAGGGAATGAGGGATGCTCTTTGCTTCCCAGTCTGCAGCAGAGCCCAGAGAGTGGGAGATGTGGAGAGAGCATCGCACACACCCAGAGAGCAGGAGAACGGGGACAGGAGCAGGTTTGGAATTTTACAGCTGCTAAGCAGTGATGCTTCTCCCCATCTCAGAGCGCTTTCCAGAGGGGGTAAGTATCATCATGGTGACTGGGAACAAGTAAAATGAGTCGATAGAGGTACAATTTGAGCCCTTTTCACTCCCCGTGTCCTTTCTTTGAATAAAACCACCTCGCTTGCAACTCCACAGAGCTTGCTGCTGAGAGTCCCTCTGCCTTGCAACCAGATCTCATCTCCCTGAGCTTTCCATGGCCCCGCTTCCTGCTGTAAAAAATATTCCTCTGGTTCTGGAAATTACTCCCTTTTTTTTTCAGACCAGAGAACTTGAGAGTGTAGGATTCTTTTGTGACGTGATGTTTACTCATCTGAAGCAAATAATTATGGTAAGTGATACAACAGTTTGAATAATTGAAATATTGGTTATTCTTCAGAGGAAAAGGGAAATTACGTCCATTCCTGGTTTGGTATGAACATCAAATAAATAAATAATTAAATAAATAGATAAACAAATAGATAAATAAATAAGATATAACTTCAGATTTAGACTTCTTTAAAAATAAATCACAACTTGCTATATGGTTTTTGATTTTAAATATTTTTTTTTCTTGCAGTGCTCTTGACAATTTAGATGTGAGTTATTTCTCCATGGTCAACATGAGCATTCCTGCATTGAGCACATCATCCCACAGAGCCTATAGCAGTCTGATCCTATAGATTTTTTTTTCCTCCAAAGGATCAATACCCAGCCCTCTGTACTGGGAAACTATGGCATCAGGGAGGAGCAGGGGTATTACAGAGAATGCTCTACCACAGATAATCAATCACTCAGCAAATAGGCAATGTGAAAGGCTTGGGAAGCAGATGAGACTGGGGTCAGTGTCTGGAGAAGGGGAAAAGAGGGCGTAGCCAGGCAAAAAAGTGGCTTTATATGCTAGTCCAGAGAAAGAGTGAAATGGAACAAGTAGTGCTGATGTAGTGGGGAGGGAGAAAGAGGAGGAGGAGGAGGTCTGTAAGAGCACTGAAAGAAGACTGGAAGTGATGATAACATGGAAGGAGGGTGGTCTGGTCAGGACAAGCAGCTCCATAAAAGGCATTCTGCAAACCCTGCAGCCACTTGGTGATCCTGCAGTGAACCCCACAGTCCTGGTCTCAGTCTGCCTCTCGCCATCTGAGTGGGGCTTGGAGGGAAAACACTGCACACTGAAGGCAGATGTCACTGCATGAATGATTGAGCCACCCAGGAAAGCTCCAGAGATTGCCTAATTGCAGGTGATGCTGCAGTAGCTGTTCAGTGCTCAGGTGCAATTCTGGCACTGGGAATTGAGCTGCCTGCTGGTGCTAAAGGAGGTTGGCTCACAGAGATGACAGGAAGTGGACAGGGCAAAAAGGCAGTATCAGATCTAAAAGAGACACTGATGAAAGAGGGTTTGGGCAGGCAAAGTCATATTATTGATTCAGGTTGGAGAGTGAGAGGCATCTCAGACCCCGAAAGCAACAGGATTCTCCACCAGCTTCCATGTGCACACAGACTGCCTGTTTAATTAGGTTCTTTAAAGTCAAAGGAGATAACATACAGGGATTGCACAATCCTCACAGCATCCAGAGACTACTGTAAGGAACACCTCCTTTAACAGGCAGTCACCGGGGTGAATCTCTCTGAACCTCCAATGGGTTCAGAGCCATAGGATCTGCAAATCTCCCTGTGCTGAGGAGAAACACAAAATAATGACAGCTTTCATGTGGCTTAAAGGGATCCACTCTGTCCATCCAGCAGCCTAACTGAGAGAAAAAAAAAGCCAGCTCTTGATGGGATAACGATCCCTGTCCCTTACGCCTGGATGCCAGACGAGTCTGTTACGGTGGCAGATGTCTGGTGACTTGGAGAATTTATTTTTACAGCAGCTCGGTGATGGGAACCTCAGGAAAAAAAACATCACTTGGCAGAGAAAGACCCTAATGAGCCGTTTGTCTAAGCTGCTCCCAAATCCTCTTGCTGGATTTGTGTGCACTCATGTGAGGATGAGCATTACTGTGAGGGTGGTGGAGGGCAGTGGTGAAAAGATTAGGGCGATAGACCGGCGAACAAAGTGCTGAGCGCGGCTCTCGTGCGTCACCGCATGTGCGCGGGGACAGCGCCGAGGCCTGGCCCCGGCACAGCTCCTCAGCTGCTGCACACCACAGGCTTATGGCTGCTCTGCATCACTGGAGCACGGGGAAGGAGTCAGAACAAGCCATCAATCCCCCTGACGCCTCTCATGATCTTGAGAGGTAAACAGAACACACAGGCCGGGGACCGGAGCGCTCTCCTGGGGAGGAGACCACAAAATAAGGGATGATCAAGCTGAAGAGCATCACATTTCCCAGACTTTAACCCACTGGAAATTATATGTTCATAAATGTTATAGGTTCAGCAGATGAGATCAGACTTTAAATTGCTGATGCAACACCAATGGCCACGGCGCTGCTGTGTATAATTAAGGTTGAATGACAAAGGTTGTCTCAACATCTCCAGTCTAAAACAACCCCTCTTTTCACTTCCTTTTTTTCCCCAGCTGTTTTATGCATTTTCTCAAAAGGTCATAGCTGGGGGACCAAATACAGTGAGGGAAAACAAGCAAACAGAAAAATCCCCACTGCAGCTGTTGAGTATAAGAAATAAAGGAATTTTGTGTGTTGCTGCTGGGAAGAGTGGTGCAGAGGAAGGGAATTGCAGCTGTGGGTTCAGTAATAGGAGGGAAATTCAGAGCAATCTTTTTGAAATGCAGGGCCCCAAATCTAAACCCACAGCATGCAAACACAAAAGTCCTTGCACAACATTTCTCACTTCCAAGGGTGACTCAGTGACCTGTAGACCCACAGAGGAGCTTTTCAGTGGCCCAGCGAGGGTGTTCTCAGTCACAACTGTTGAAGTTATGCACTTTATGAGTAGCTGCGGATGTAAGAGAGAGGTTCTGGAGGCTTCTGATAGCATTTGGGCAGATGAGCAAATACAATACACTGTGTTGCCCTAGGCTTGGTGTTCTTTCTCCACCTAGAGCATGACAGGAGGAATGTTCTGCAGCAGCACCGAGTGACCCGAGAGGTGACTCTCCTGCAGTGCTATCCACTGTTTTGTTACTAACTGTGTTCAACTTTCCTTTCTCACTCCAAAGTTTTGTTCTGCTCTCCCCTCTGACTCCCCAGTTTTATCCACCGGGATATCTCTGTGTATTTCTGTGCTGCAGAGTGATTAAAACATGTCAATGCTGTTCAGTCCTCTAGGCCTGTGTTGCTTTACAGTCCTATTCCAGGGCTCCTAAAAGAATTGGTATTTCAAAGAGCTGCTTGCTCTTCACAACACCCCAGCAAAAAGCAGGCACTGCTGCAGCTGTACCACTTAATTGCAAGCTCCTGCCCTGATCCAGGGGGATGGTTTATCCCGGCCTTCAAGGATCCAGTTTGGTTGAAGAAATAAATGATCAGCCAAGGGAATACTTGCTGTAATCAATAAAGATTGGTAAATATATCTTTAAGAAAATGAGGACAGACTTCCTGAAAGCTGCTTCCCTCCCTCTGGGATTCCCAGGGCCTGAGAATTTCAGGCCACATAAGCAGGAGTGCAGCTCTTGTAACGACATGTAATAAATGTCTTCATAGAAAGCAGAAGAGATGCTGCCCTTCTTCAGTGAATGTTGTTGCAAGGGTTTGGACATGGCTGCTCCATGGCTTACACAGCTGGCAACTGATTTTTACCTCCATAAACTGTAGCACAAGCAATTTTTCCAGTGTGTTCACAGCATATCAGAAGCAATGTGCAGCCTTCAGTCGGGATCACAATATGCTCTACATCCCTGTAACATCTATTCCCAGAGGTCGCCACTCTGCAGACTTGGCTTTTCCTTTACAAAGCGCTCAGGTAAAATGTGCTCTAGGGTCTGAAATTTTGAACGGCTCTGGAAGGGCTTCAGCAGAATTCCCAGGCACATGTAAAATACTTTTCCAAACTGCCTACAAGATGACCCGAGTTAGTCAGGAATCTCAACCATCCCATCAACTTGAGCTATCAATGGTTCAAACACAGGTGCTCGTTTTCACCCTTAAACCAGGATCTGATTTTCAAAGTGTTCATCTACCAGCTCATTTTGGGCCACAGACAACTAGATTTGTCCAAGCAGCCCCCAGGCAATGTGCCATATTCTTCTAATACCTGGCACAGATAGGCAAGAGGTGGGAAGTGGCATATCAGCCAAACAAAATAAGGTGCAAAGGAAAGAGCTGGAGTTTCACAGGTGCTGCCGCCTAATTTCACACCCAATCAAAGCTTATCTTTCAGTCTTTGGAGGTAAGCACTGGTTTTAACTTGTCTCTGCAGTGTGGCTTCTCAAGCTGAGTGCATTACCTGGCCCAAAGCTAAATTCTTCCAACTGCAAAGGGAAGTTCAACTCCAGAGCAAAGACATGTTATATGACCCTCAGTACAAAATCCAGAGCTGAAACTCGTATCCTGAGCCCTCCTCAGCTCTCAAAGCTGCATCCACGGCCAGGGAGGCTCCTGGTCCCCCACATGTGGCATCTCCTGAGCTTTGCACCAAGTGCTGCAGTAACCCAGAAGAGGCACACACCCCCCCCAGGCTGGATATGTGCTGGACATGGCACTCTGTGCTCAACTGGTCAGTTAGGGATAGATTAGGGATGGGAAATCACCAGGAAAAATTGAACAGAGCATCAATTTATTTTTCTTCCCCAATTTTTATCTGGGCTGTAGCAACTCCCAGGACCAGACACCCACTATCTACCACATCAAAACAGCGTGAGGAATGACAGCTGTCTGATTTGACCTTGTTAATCCAGCTATTTAGTAGAATGTGTAAGCAAACAGCAGCTGTAGGTGAGCCTGCATCGATACACCTGCTCAACACCCAAGCACGGCTAACAGGACATTTTTTGCAGCTGTGACTTTAGAACCACTTCTGGTCTAGAAACACAGCAAAATTCCCATGACATTCCAGCGAAGACAACTGCTTAGGAAAGCAGTTTATATGGGGGAAAAAAACAAGCAGGCTCTTTTGTAGGCATTGGCATACTGATTAAAGTGCCATGTATCTTGCCTTAGGGTGCTCACTGTGGCTGCCCATTTGTTGAGAGAGACAAAGGGCAGAGGGAGCATGCATGGAAAAGTGCACTGACCCGGGCTGGGCCGTGGGCACGTGCTGCTGTTCAGCCTCTGCAGAGATGGAAGTGATTGGTGCTAATGACTGTTATCAAAGGCAGACCAGCAACCCCTCTTCATCTCTGTGGAGGTGCCTCCCCCGTCACAGAATCACAGAACGGTTTGGGTTGGGATCATAAAGACCATTTTATTCCGAACCCCTGCCATGGGCAGGGACACCTTCCACTAGACCAGGTTGCTCTGAGCCCCATCCAGGCTAGCTTTGAACACTTCCAGGGATGGGGCATCCACAGCTTCTCTGGGCAGCCTGTTCCAGTGCCTTTCCACTCTGATAGGAATTTTTTCCCAACATCTAACCAAAATCTCTCCTCCTTCAGTTTAAAACTATCCTATCACTATTTGCGCATGCACAAAGTTGGTCTCCCTCTTTCTATGAACTCATTTTAAGTACTGAAAGGTCACAATAAGGTCTCCCCAGAACCTTCTCAAAGCTGAACAACCCCAGCTTCCTCAGCCTATCTTCATAGGGGAAGGGCTCCAGCCCTTGGATCATCTTCGTGGCCTCCTCTGGACCTGCTCCAACAGGTCCATGTCTTTTTTGTGCTGAGGACCCCAGAGCTGGAGGCAGTACTGCAGGTGGGGTCTCACCAGAGCAGGGCAGAGGGGCAGAATCCCCCCTTACCTGCTGCCCATGTTGCTTTGGATGCAGCCCAGGACACGGGGGATTTCTGGGCTCCCAGCGCACATGGCTGGGGCATGTCCAGCCTCTCATCCACCAGCACTCCCAAATCCTTCTCCTCAGGGCTGCTCTCAATCCATGCATAACCCAGCCTGTACTTCTGCTCGGAATTGCCCCAACCCATGTCCAGCACCGTGCACTTGGCCTTGTTGAACATCATGAGGTTCCTCATGGTCCCACTTCTCAAGTTTTCCCAGATCCCTCTGGATGGCCCCATCCTTCTGTTGTGTCACCTGCCCTGCTCAGCCTCCTGTCAGCTGCCAACATGCTGAGGGTGAGCTGTATCCCACTGCCTGTGGAACATTCCAGTGCCCTGGTCCCAAGGCCAAGCCCTGAAGGACACAGTCATCCTCAGCCTCCACCTGGACAAGGAGCCACTGGCCACAACTCTCTGGCTGTGTCCAGTCAACGCCCACTTCAAGGAGGTGAACAACCTGATTTACACACCAGAGATGCCACTTCCTTCTAGAGAACTTCTTTCACACTGTGCTTTCAGAAACCATAGCAAATCTGTGCACTTCTTGAGCCAAAAATTTATCTATTTTCAAATAATTTCAGATGTTCCAGGTCATTTGAGGTTACAGCCAGCCCTTGCTGCAGGCTCCCTCCAATCTAGTGTGTCTTCAAGTATTAGCAGTAATTTAATCTCATTTTGTTAAGGAGAGCAAAGGAATAAAATTCAGGCTCTTTCTGTGGTAGATGAGACCTGGAAAATCACTGTGGCCAGTGAGACCAGCTCATTGAGACTGGAGTACCATGGCTGTAAGGTCTCCTGACCGCTGCAGTGTGCTCCTGGCTCATCTTGGGAATCTCTCTGGGATCAGAGAGATTCAGGCTGGGGGTGTCTGCAATCTGGGGGCTGGGGGGGAGCGAGGTGTGGGCGGCTGAGGCGAGGGACCCCCTGGTCCCTTTGCAGCTGCCAGCCCAGTGCCAGCAGCTGCCCGGGCTCCTCTGAAAGCTCCACAGGGAGCTTTTTAGCCGTTCAGTACAACGGGAGGCAATATGGGCCAGAGAACTGAAATCAGCAGTGCACATCTGAGCCTAACGAGTGCCAGGGGCTACAGGAAAGCTATTCCAGGTGCAGCGGTAAAAAACCTTTCAGCAGCATCAGTGAATGGAGAGGGGAGCCTGTTTAATTTAGGATCAGCTGAATGGCTGAGTAGCCTCATGACAGCTCTGGAGTTACTGAGCTATGCAGCAGCTTCAGCTGACTTGTCCTAGCAGAGCTCAGGTTCCCTCTTATGACACTGTCACCTTCCAGCTCTCTCACTACTACCTCGTACCAACAAAGTTAGCAGGAACTAGTGCTCGTGTTGTGGTTGTTTTAAATAGATTTTAATCTTGTGGGTAAACAGTTGTCTAGTGTTACTCCAGCTTTTGGTATTGCTCAGCTCTGAAATCTAACTCCAAAACTGGGCTCCTGGGAAACTCTCTTTGTCTTTTGCTAATCCACAGGAGTACAGTAGATCCTTTCCAGGACTCTGGTTGTGCTACATCCAAAGGACATTTCAACAACCACCCAAGTGTTGCATAGGTTTCCTGTAACAGATTCACACCCCTAGTGTTACTTACTGAGTTAGTATTATTTCAGCTAGAGCTACTTTACAGTGCTAAAACTAACACTGTAAATACTATCGATCTGGGGCCCTGCTCTGAAGAAACACAGTTCTGCTGGATGCTGTGAACATTTACTTCTTGCTAAGCTCCAGGGAAATGCTTTAAGAGCATATAGCTTAGCAACAACACTGACCTTTTTTTCCCTAAGCCTCATTTCTTTCTCAGTCAGGTGGCAACAAAGTCTGTTGTTGCAGCCACTGCCCTGAAATTAAGAGCTAAAACAACAATGGGAAGAATTCACACGAGGCAACACAGCCCTTCAGCTGCGTCAGAGCCAGCAGCTTTTGATGCCCGTGCTTTCACAGGGCTGACTAAACAGATCGATTAGATCTGCATCAGCCATTCTGCAAGCCACAATCGGAAAATAATATTTTCACAGGATTAGAGCTCCTTGCTTTGAAAATAAGCAGCTTGGCTTTGGGTAAAATTTTCCAAGGCACCTATGTGCGATGCAGAGAGCAGAGCCCTGTTGCAGCATGGGTCGTGAGACCCGTGGCAGCTCACCTGGCCTCTGAAGGGTGATGGTGGCAGTGGGGTAGCTTGGGCTTGGGTTTCACCTCACCTGAACCCCTCTGAACCTGCTTGCTGGAGGGTTTCTATTGCTTTTGCTTTTGGAGGTTTATCTCCTCCCCTGTCTCTTTACCTGTGGTAATTAAGCCTCTCTGATAAGGGCCACAAACACAGCCCCACATACAGGCTGGTCTGTCATCCACGTTATGCACCTGCATGTTTACATCAGGCAGAGACAGCCTGACCAGGACTGGCCTCTACCTCTTGCTTGCATCAGGGAATGCTCTGTGTAAAGCTGTGATGAACACACCACAGTGCTGGATACCTGGACAGGGCAGAGTGAACCCCTGAGAGCCAAACAAAACCCCATGGCAAAACTGCAGTCTCCTTGCCCAGCTCTGGCTCCCTGGGGAAGCAAAGAGGGGTTGCAGACAGCCTCCAGTGCAGCCTACTGGCATCCACAGGAGCTGCCTGCTGTCACGGGGTGCTGCAGGGAGCCAGGAGAGCAGAGCTCACACACCACAGCCACTCTTAGCCAGGCAAACTGCACAAAGCAAGAGAGGCTCCTGTTTTCATCTCATGAGCTCCTGAGGTGTCACATTCCCGGTGTCACATTCCTATCCTCTCTCAGGGCCTCCCTGTAACCATCCTGCTTCTCTCTCTGCACCAGGAGTTTGCCCAGAAATGTCACCTCACAACTCGAGTTGCTCTGGTAACGTTTTCCTAAGGGCTGCCATGCCGGTATAGGGCCAGGTAGCTTTTCCCAAGTTATCCCTCCTCTCTCCCCCAAAATGGATCCCACACCTGAGTCCCCCAAGGAGCAACCCCAGGATCTCCACATCTCCAAAATCATAAAGCAGTCCCCCCTGGCATCACTCAGCATCTACGTAGTGAGGTGAACAGAGGCAGCACAATCCTTGGTGCCTTGTTTCATGTGCCAGAAAGAGTGACAGGGGCATAAAATCCCCCATTTCTGGAGGCTCCCTGCTGCTCAGAGGGTTCCAGGTGGGGACAGGGCAGCAGCACCTGCACTAGGGAGAGGCCACACTGCAGAAGAGGGAGATGCAGACTCCAAAAGTGCCAACTACATCACTGAAGCAACCCTCCTGCTTCTGGAGTTCAGGGGTCACTTATCGCCCTGCACTGGGCTCTGCCGGCCCCTGGACGCCCATCCCGAGCGCCTCATGCCGTCAGCAGGGTCATGGCAGGAAAAGTGTCCCAGGATAATGCCCAGCTCAATTTCTGCCAAGGATTTGTAGCGCTGTGGCGGGTGAGCCCTTCCAGCCGAGTGCCACCGGAGGGAGCCCCAGCAAAGGGAATGAAAGCTCACGGGAGCTCCTGCATCCATCTAAAGCAGTGGCTTTCACCCGGGCATCCACTCCGGAGCCAGGGGATTATTTCGTGGGGCTGTCACGGAAAGCAAACCGAGAGCAGCACTGTCTGCTGTCAGGAGGTGTCCATCGCTGGACGTCAGGCTGCTTCTTTACCAAGCCACAGGGCACAGTGATGCAGGAAAGATTTAGAGCATCTATTGAGTAGCTGAGTACCTGTACCACAGCCTGTTCACCTGCACTTCTTACCCACACCTGGCGCAGGAGAACTCCCTGGAGCTGGGGGAGGTTTGTCTGACACAGGGAAACAGCAAGAAGCCTGTTGTAGGTGTAGTGTGCCTTGCCTTTCTTCAAGCTGTCATGACTGGGCTGATTTCCTAAACAAAACATGCTCTGTAAACATATTTCAGGATAAATCTGGCATGATCCCTGTCTTTGTGAATGTGGAGCTGTAAGCAGATTTCAACTGCAGACAGCAAATGGAATGTGCAGTAGGTTCCCCCACCCCACTACAACAACTTGCTCTGATATTCCTGCTCTGGTTCACTGGCAGAAACACCTCCTATTTTTAGATTTAATATCTGCTGATAAAAAAGCTCCACTGTGAGGGTACAGTCCCATGACAGGCTTGAGCTGAACAACTTTGCTGCTACAGAAAGGGAGAAGCCTTCTGTCTTCCTCCTTCTATCCTCCCTGATTTCCATCCCTCCTCTCACCCTGTGCTCCCATCTGTGCAGTGCAGTTTCATTTCCCCTTGCAAATTCTGATTGCAAGATAAAATGATTCAGTTTGGCCATTTGAGCCAGTTCAAGGAGCTTACAATGCAGTCAGGCAAGTATGAGAGATGGAAAAAAAGAGGCACTGGGAGGGGTGGAGGGAAACCTGCCCCTTATACTGGGGCTGAGCTCATGTTAGCCAAGCTCCTGCTGCACCAGGAAACCACAACCAAATGGAGCCAGCTGGAGCCAGGCTGAAAACAAACAAAATTATGGGACAGGTACAGCAGGTCTGCAAGCTGCTCTCACATGCACAGAGCCTGTATGGGCTCAAGGGGCACCAGACAAGTCCTTGGAGTAGAGATATAACAAAAAGTTTCCACCAAACTCTCACTGCCTTGTTGTCCTCTTCGTCCTCTGACTGCCACAAAGCACCTGGGGGCAGCAGGCAATACCTGGAGATTTTTTCCAAGAGTACTCAGAAAGGTCCAAAGACATCAGCTTCTCCCACAAAATGCTCCATACAAACTGCCTTGGACAGCACAGAGAGGAATTTTGCTCGAAGGAGCAGCTGGATTTGCTTGTCAGATGGATTTTTGATTACTTTCCAGTCAATTCTTTCAGCCCTTGGGGCATGCAACAGTGGGGAGGTGGATTAGGGACAGCCCTGGGGCAGCACATCTCAAGGCTGGGGAAAGAGGCCTGTCTGAACCACCAAGGCTGTTCTAAATTTTTATCCTGATTCCAAACATCTGTCCATCTTGATGCTGGGAAAATCACCTGATTTCTATATCTCCTTCATAAAGGGAGTAGGATGGCACTTTTGTCTAGCTTGTAAGCCCCTCTGGGTATGGAGAGAGGGCTTTTTATAAAAAGGAATCGCCATAACCATGGTGACCCCAGACAGCACAGCAGCTTGCTGGACCAAAGTGCTGCAGCACTTCGTGTTGAACTTGAAAGCCCTGCAGCTTTATTAATTTTTCCTGGTTTACAATTGTAAATCTCTCTCTAACAGCAATAGTTAACAAATCAGCAGCGTTCCTAATCAGGGTCTCAAAAACTCTCCAAGGAAAAGTTTCCCGAAGACGCGCAAATCTGCCAACTGTGCCCAGCAGTCTGTGCTAACTGACTCAGCATTTCTTCTCCTCTTCCCTGCCATTCATCCCACCCCAATGTCTGCCCCTCATACCAGAATAGTTCAATTTACCTCCACCCACAGCATCCAAGCAGGGCCCTCACACCCCTGGCGGTGATCAGTGCTTGGCTGTGAGTGACCTGGAGGCCTCAGAGAGGGTCTGTCCCCCTGTGCTTGGTGGCAGAGTCCTTCATGCTGTGCTGTGTTGCATTTACAGGGGTTGCTATAATTAAGGAACTTTGATAAGATCTGCTTATATAACCATGGTGATTACTGAAGTCTAGGCATGGAAGTAGATTAGATGAGATTACCAGCTACAGCTCTGCTCTAATGTACACGAGCTGCCTTCTCAGATTAATTTTTTGACTTTACATCTTAAATTGGTTCTCTTTCCTCAAGGTCGTGCCGTGTTCCAAGAGGTATCAAGCAGAGAGCTGGCAAAATTGTACAAAGGGTTTGCTGGCTGTGGGTCACTAATTATCCCTTCATATGCACTGCTAGAAAAATCCCTTTAACCTGAGAAACCAAGTCCTGTGCACTGGCCTGGAACTCCAGGTAATTCTTTAATTAATGCAGAGTTCTGGGCACTGGCAACAAGAAAGTGCTATTTTCCAGTGAATGCACTAAGTACTTTATGTACTGACCCCCCTGGATGTGTTTCTGTGCTTGCTTCACTCCTTTTTCTATATCCAAGCACTGCTGTCTTTTGTTTCATTTTTTTTTCCTTCACCTTTCCTCCTTGCTCTGCTTCTCTTAAAACTGGCTGCTTCCCTCCTTATTTTTTCTCTCACCTCTTTATCACCAAATCTGTGCAGCACCATTTTGTTCTCACCACTTGATATCCAGTGATGACACTGGGCCTTATAAGAAGGCAGAGCAAAACAGGAGGGTTTGTGGTATCGTAAGATTTCTGCTTGTCACGTGCAAGGGCGTATTTCCAACATGGGAACAGCTGGTTTGTTTTCTGATGGCATCTCCAGGTCAAGTTACTTGTCTGTGACACGTGGATCTCAGGGTCAGCCAGACTTCAGCACAACAACTGATTTACACGGCCTAAGTTAAAGATACTCTCTGGAAAATGCTTCTTACTCTCAGCAATATACCACACAAAGGGAAATCTAAAGTGAATGGGGTCTTCATAGGATAAGGTCTGAGAACCCAGTGCACTTCAAATATTGAAAACATATTTTAAATCCTAAGGAAAAGTATCTTTTGATTCCTCAGGAAAAATACATTTTGACATATTTTACCTGAAGGCTTTGACAAAAACACTAAACCAAAAATCAGCACAAGTTGGTTGGAAGTAGTAGGGAGCAGGTGAGTGAACCTTGCATCCCAAAAGAGAACATATAGAAATAGCATGGAAGGACATAGAGCAGTGCCCAGAGGACTGTCCCTGTCCTGTGACAGGACACAGCATCCTTGAATCAGCTCAATCCAAATGAGGAATTACAGGAGGTGTAAGGCTGGATGTGCCTTGGAGCAGCCTGGGATAGTGGAAGGTGTCCCTGCCCACAGCAGGGGGTTGGAACTGGATGATCTTTAATGTCCCTTCCAAAATAAACCATCCTGTGATTCTATGAATATTCCTGTGGACTTCAAATGGGGTTGTGGCACTACAAAGCATATTGGGTAATGCTTCATGGAATTCTAAAATATCTAGGGGATGAATTTTACTTGTAACACACTGAGCTCTCAGTCTTGAGCAAAGCAAGTAAGTTTCTTCCATGACGTGATTTTAAAACTGGAGCATCATCCCTGTTGCAAGTGGAATTTGTTCCATTAAAAAAGGTTGATGTATAGTATTGGAATTTTCCACGTTCATTGCTATTCTGTTAAAAAAAATTCCCTTAAAAAAATTCTCAATTCACTGGGTTCAAACTCGCAGCTTATGGCTCATAATTCCACAAGGCTTCCTTAAAAAAAAATGAACAGAAAGAAAGAATTTGGTCCTACCCTCCACCAAAAAAAAAAAAAAATCAGAAAGAGTTTGGTCCTACCCTGCACTAAAAATATCATAAAGAATTTGGTCCCACCCTGCACAAAAAAATTATCAGAAAGAGTTTGGTCCTACTCTGCACAAAAAATTATCAGACAGAATTTAGTCCTACCTTGCACAAAAAAATAATGAGAAAGAATTTGGTCCTACCCTCCACTCTAGTTTTAACGAAAGTTTTACTTTGCAGCTTTATTCAACTTTTTTTACATAAACACCTTCGCGTTTTTTATTTAAACCCCTTCAAGGTGCACCTTCCCCCTCCCTGGAGCAGATCCTTTATTCCATCACTGTCACGACCCCCAGGACAACCACAACCCCGTCCCCTCAGCGACCCCGGCGCGGGCGGGACTCGAACCCAGGACCTTCCGAGTCCGTCCCCGCCACCGCCCCTGCGCGCGCCCCGCCTCCCCCTCCCCTCAGAGCGGCGTTTCCGGCGCGGCCGCTGTGACGCGGCAGCGGCGCCGGGGCGGTGCGGCGGGCGGGCAGGGCGGGCGGTGGGAGATGGCGGAGTACCTGGCCTCCATCTTCGGCACCGAGAAGGACAAGTGAGTGGCCCCCATCCCCTCCTCCCCCGCGGCTCCGGTGCCCCCCCCTTGCCCCGCGGGGTGGGGAGGGAGCCGGAGGGGGAGGCCGGAGGCCCGTAGCGGGTTGCGCGGGGACGCGCGGCCTTGTTCGGATC